>NC_056736.1:35671390-35688890 GCF_019279795.1 Protopterus annectens | reverse complement strand
AGCCTCCTTTACACTGTTACAAATGAAGCAAACAGTTGCTAGAGTTTATGCCCTGCCTTTTCTATAGTACTAGAACTCGTAGATTGTATTTAAAAAAGTAAAAAAGATTTTATTTTAAAAAAGGAAACAAAAAGTTTTGTTTGTACTTTTAAACTGCAGCAAACTGTTTGCTAGCAACAGTCACTACAGTTAAGACCACACACAGAATGATGCGGTTCTGAGTTTGACTGCAAATGCAATACTAGCATATTTTGTGTGTGTTCTGTGGGGTTTCTCCCAGCTCAAAAAAAATAACCTGGGTTACCTGGGATAGCTCTGTAAGGTGAAAGCTGGACATAAAACCAGTCACCCTGGCAAACATGAGCTAAACATTTCTACACCTAATGTAGGTTCACTGACAGGATACAGCTTGGAAGTGTATGACATGATTCTACGGAGGAGGCTGGGCATCCTATGTTTCCAGGAGACAAGATGGAAGGGCAGTGCAGCAAAGCCACTTGGCTTGGGAACCACAATGTACTCCTCAGGAGGATGACAGGCTAGAAATAGTGTGAGAATTGTGATGAGAGAAACACTTCAGAAGAAAGTGATGGATATCATCAGAATTAGTGACAGACTCATGGCAGTCCTACTCCAGTGTAATGATAGGGCAGTATTCATAATCCCAGCCTATGTCCCACAGCAGGGTTGTGATAGTGAGGAAGAGCGCATTCATGCACAAGTTTCAGGACTTACTAGATAAAGCAGAACAACAGGAATTGGTGTTGATAATGGGTGACTTGAATGCACATATTTTGACAAATATGAGGACTGTCTGGGTCTACATGGATGGTGGAACAGGAATAAAGAAAGAGAGGACATTCTAGACTTTTGTCTGGAAATGGCTTGATAGTAGCCAACAAATGGTTCAGAAAAAGAGACAAGTCACAAGATCACATACCAGAGTAGACTTTCTCCTAGTAAGGAAAGGGCACTGCAGTAGAGTCAGTGACTGGAAAGACATCCAGTGAAACAACTGACCCACGGCATAAAACCTGGTTGTCAGAATCAGTTGCAAGTAATGGTCAAAGAAGGCATTAAGGTCAACAGAGGCCAGATTGAAGACCTGGAAGTTAACTGGACAGAAAGTACAATAGTTCAGTGAATTACTTAGGGCTCTAGTATCCCAAGAAGAGGAGGAAATAGGTGAAGCTGAAGAATGGCAGTGCCTCAAAACAGCATGTGTGAGAGCTATGGAACAGATATGTGGCCACACGCACACAAAGCATTGAATCAAAACAGACACACAGACACACACATCCACACTAACATATATGCACATGCACATCCCCTTCTAAATCACGAAGCCCAGAACATTGACATTCCGTATGTTGAGATGACAATACCGAAACCTGAAATCACGAACTGCCAATATTTCCCAGGGCAAGTCAACACTTGCCCAGCATGTGGAAGTATTCTCTTTTCCCCACTGTAGTGCGATCCAGGAGTTGCTATATATATAATTAGGTGGGGTGTGGGGAAGTGCCGCCCCCCACATTAGGGGGTGTGATGGGTGTAGCTCCCCCATCTAGATGGTTGTTATTTCTGCCGGTGTGTTTCCATTAGGTGTTGCACAAGTGTTTACTTGCCCTGGGAAATATCAGCCATCAGTAATTGTCAGGTTTTGGTATTGTTGTCTTGGGATTCTGAATATTGGTGTTCGGGGCTTTGTGAGTAAGAAAGTAATGCGTATACACATAGGTATGCGTGCACACGTGCAAACACACACACACACACACACACACACACACACACACACACACACACACACACACACATATATATATATTAATATTAATTCAAATGCCCTGGAACAAATTGTCCATACCCCAACAAGGGGAACGAACATTCTGGATCTGGTCTTCACCACCATGTCTAATAGATTCACTGCCACAACTGTCAGACCTTAATTAGTTAAAACTTACCACAAATCAGTCACCTTTGAGCTGACACTAACACCAGAACTCACAAAGGGTGAAATCATTCTAAACATCTTCACCAAGGCAACCTATACCTTCCTAGGTGAAGGTATAAATGCATACCAAGCCCCACCCTAAGCTGGAAGTGATAATTACCCTGAAGTTTACACTAAAGACTTGCACAATTACTTGCATAAATGTATAAACTCAGCCATATCAAAAGGAATCAAAGCTAGAGCTTCAAGTAAGAACAAGCTGCCATGGTGGACATCCAGCGTCAACAAACTTTACAATAAATACAAAAAGTTGCTGTCAAAGAATAAAAAGGCAAGGCCCCAACAATGAAAAAGCACATTCCTCAGCCTCAACAGACAAATAAGCCGACTTGTCAAATTCTCCAAGAGCTGCTTTGAGAGGAACTTAGCAAGTATAGCCACGGTTAACATTATGGCCTTTTACAGCTATGTATGTAATCTAAAGGGTAGGACTCAAGCATGTGCAGAACTAGTGATCAACGATATCACACACACTGACCCCACAGAGATAGCAAACCTGCTAGTGGAAAGGTTTGGTGAAAATTTCACTCCCTTATCCCCTCCAAGTTTATCACACACCTTGCCCTCCCATCCTACATATCTGAAGAGCAGGTCATTAAAGCCCTGTCCTAGGCAAAAAACACAGTGTCTATGAGATCAGACAGCATTCCAGGCTGTCTTCTAAACAGGCTAAAGTAAGAACTAGCATTACCATTAAGTAACCTTTTCAACCCTAGCCTTGACACAGGGTTTCTTCCTGTGGAATGGAGAACAGCAACAGTTATTCCACTCCACAAAGGTGGCCTAGCATCAGCCTCATCTGTAAGGCCATGGAATGTATCATTATGAAGCTCAGACATAGGTGACCTCCAAACCCTGGATCAAACCCAATTCAGCTTCATCAAGGCCAGATTCTACCTGTTAAATCTGGTGCAGTTCTTCGAAAATGTAACCACGACCATTGATGAGGGCAAAACCAAGACTCACTCCTCCAAGAAAAGAAAACCAGTGTGGTGGACTCCTCCCATAAACAAGCTATACAATAGAAGGAGGAAACTAGTACAGAAAAGAGTAAAATCCCAAGAAGGGAATACATCCATGATCAGTATCAGCAAGAAACTATGATCCCTCATAAAATCATCCAAGGCGAGCTTTGAAAGAAAAATTGCCAAGGACTCCAAAGATAACCACAAGGCATTCTTTAGCTATGTCAATAATCTAAGTGGCAATGCTCAGATCTGCTTGAAGTTAGCGCAGAATGGCACAAAATACACTGAACTGACTGAAATCGCCAACATCCCGGCAGACAGGTTCAGCGCAAACTTCATCCCCCTCTGACATGCAAAAGGGCCCATAAACTTACCAGAAGAATGCAGAGTCCCTGAAATCACAGACACTCTGGTTAAAACAGCCCTCTCCAAAGCCAAAACATTGCATCAATGGGAACGGATGGTGTCCCAGGCTGTGTCCTACATGAGTTCAAAGTCGAACTAACCCCTCACCTAAACACACTGTTCAAACTCAGCCTCGCCACAGGCTACGTACCCATAGAGTGGTGCACAGCAACGGTTATTCCACTCCACAAAGGTGGAGCCGCAACAGACCCTGGGAACTATCACCCTATAAGCCTGACTAGCTTGGTCTGTAAGGCTATAGAGTGCACCATCATGGAACTCATTAACAGAGACATTGGGAATCTCGAAACACTGGACCCTACCCAGTTCGGCTTTGTAAAGGGCAGATCATGCCTCCTAAATCTGGTGGACTTCTTTGAGAAAGTTACCAAGGCTATAGACAAGGGAAAGGTGTTACACACAGCCTACCTAGACCTCGCTAAAGCCTTCAACACCATTCCCCATTCTGGTATTATAGACAAGCTCACCAGCCTGAACATAAACCTCTACATCACAAGATAGGTTGCCAATTGGCTCACAGACAGAATCCACATGGTGAGAGTTGCGGGAGCTAGGTCCGACTCTAAACCGGTTACAGGTGGCATTCCCCAGGGCTCAGTCCTAGGACCCCTCCTGTTCAGCATATACTTCTCAGAGGTACAGGCAAACACAGGAGGACTATGGCTGACCAAGTTTACAGATGACTGCAAACTAGGGGCTATAATTGACTCTCCGGCTGACACAGACATCCTCCAAAAGGGTCTCACTGAGAATGGATACCTGTTGTCAAAATCATGGCCTCAAGCTAAATGCCAAAAAGTGCGTAGTCAACCCCTTTGGAAAAAACAAAGTACCCACAAACTACCACAAAGGTGGCAGTCCCCTAAATACGGAAGACATAATAAGGGATCTGAGGACCCAAGTAGATAGTAATCTCACCTTTGATAATCACATTGCCAAAGTGGTTAGAAAATCCTTCTACGTGGCCCACCTAATCACAAAAGGGTTCGCATCCAGATCAAAAGAGGTCATTGTGCCCCTCTACTCATCACTCATCAGACCCATCATAGAGTACAATGCCCCATTTGGGATGTACCTTACAAGACACCTGCAACAGCTGGAAAGACCATAGAAGTACCTCACCAAGAGGATCACTGGCTTCAAACAGATGCCCTATGCAGCTCGAATGAAGAAACTCCAGCTGTACTCAGTTGCATACCGCCTTCTCAGAGGTGATCTCTGCCTGACATACAAGGCCATGTCCAACCCAGAATTGATGGACATGCTCCACCTAAAGAAAATCTTATCCCCTTGAGCCACACAATCTAGGGATCTAAACCTGACCACAACAACAATAAATAGGACGTGCTGGAGGGATAGATTCCTGTCCCAGAGACTTCCAATGCTTTGGAACAAGATCCCAATCTACATTAGGTAGAGCTTCACACTAACACTCTTCAAAAAAAAACCTTGACGAGTAGATGGAAAACAGAAATTTTACCTCAGGGATCACTTCAGTGGCTCTGCTGGACAGAGGCATAGGGAACTAATCTAAGGGGGTGGCGAAAGCCAACACATTCTGGCTAGGCTTATAAATGCCTTTCGGCAGATAGCCTAGTACCTACCTATGAACTTATGAACCTAAATCTGTGCACAGAGCATACCTTTACTTGAAAAAATCTTTCAACACAATCCTACACTTAGTTATTAACAATAAACTTAGCAAACTGAATGTAAATCCTTTTTTTTTGTAAAATGTGTTGCAAAACGGCTCAAAAACCGGGCATGCTCTCTCAAAGTGGGTGACTCCACATCAACCAGCAAATATGTCACCAGCAGGGTGCCACAGTGGTTAGTGCTGGGTCCCCTATGGCTTGGTATATAGTCCTCAGAAGTTTACGCCAAAACTAAGGGGTTGTGGCTGACCAAGTTTTAGGAAAACTGCAAACTGGGTGCAATTATTAAATCCCCAAATTATGTCACTATACTCCACGAGGTTGTTATGCAGATGAATGACTGGTGTCATAGCCATGGTCTGCAACTGAATGCAAATAAGTGAATCGTCAATCCCTTCGGCAAAAGCAATATCCCTTTACACTATCAAATCAACAACAATAACTTAAGTAGCCATGAAGTGGTAAAGGATCTGGGACCACAACTTGACTGTGACCTTAACTTTGACCACCATATGTCTACTGTAGTATAGAAGGCTTTCTACATAACACACTTGATCAGTAAAGGCATCACCTCGAGAGCAAAGGAAGCTATAGCCCCTCTATACTGTTTATTAATCTGGCTCATAACTGAGTATAGTGCCCCATTCTGTATGTGCTGTACAAAGTGCCTGCAGCAATTGGACAGACCTCAGAGTTTTCTAACAAACAAGATGAAGAGACTCCAGCATGTGCCTTACACAGACCGACTAAAGTCACTGTCACTATACTCTACATCATTTAAGCTTTTTAGGGGAGACTTGTGCCTCACTTACAGAACAGTCTTAGACCAGAGTGTTATGAAATTGCTGCACATCTGTACATCCAAGGGGACTATAGCTACCCATTCCAGGGACCCAAAAATGGCCTGTGACTTAACTAGGGCATGCTGGAGGGACAGATTTGTCTCCCAGCAACTGCCATGTCTTTGGAGCAGGCAACCAATTCATGTGGGACAGAGCAGCTCTATGACCATGTTCAAGGGGAATCTGGACAAGTGGATGGGACACCATATATTTTTACCAGGAATAGCACCCACAACTCTCCTGGACATGGGCAGTCATTACTAAATTCAATCCTGTTTATTGACTAGTATTTGCATGGTATTACATTCGGATAAAACGGCTAAGCTTGAAATAACCTCCCAGCAAGGGATGGAACAGGGAAATGTGGCATCTCTGATGTAGTCAGTGTTGCTGAGTGATAGACCAGTGAGCTCCTATATGAAAAGGCAATGGATGACACTGGATCAAACTGAAGAGAATATGTCACAAGGAAAATGTTGTGGAACTTTCAATAGAATGCTCAAAGGGAATGGAGAATAAAAGAATTTGACTCAGGTTATAAGAAAATGATCTAAAGGAATAGTTGCTTGATATAACAGAGATGGATAGACATATTAAAATCAATGAAAGCAACAGACTACAGAAAACTCTGATAACACAAATGAACACAGCAATCTATTCATGACTGTTCAAAGAAATTCTTGTGATATAACAGAAGTAGATAGGATTTATTACTGTCCAGCTAAATTAATAACAGATGAAGTCTTACCACAAAAACACAGGGCAGTAAAGGAAAGGAAGGGGAGACATCAAATGCCATCACAGAGGTATTGAATAGAGAAAACTATAAAGCAATTAAGACAAGAAGTGCCACTGTTAAAAGAGTACAGAAGAGGGAACAGATCAACAAAAGTAGTCAGAAAGATAGAAGCAATAACAGCAATGCACATTATCAAAACAGACAAGAATGTATTGTACACTACTGCAAATAATAAACTAAAGATATCAACACAGGCAGAAAAACTTAGAAGATATGCAGATAAATATAAAGGAAAAGTACAAAATAAACAATTTATTGATGGCCCCAAAAAAAGTTTTATACTGAACTGGGAAACAAGGTAAAAGGAATTGAAGCACCCCTCCCCCCAAATAAAAAGAAGAAACAGGCACATTTTTGTAGAAATAGCTATGAAGATCTTGTGGAACATAACAAAGATGTTGAATGAATAAAAGTAGTAAAAGCAAGAATAAGTTCAAATGTACAGGATATGACATGGAATTAGCTAAGGGCCTGAGAAAAGGAAACAAAATGAAGAAAAGCTCCTAACTGGAAAACCTCAAGCCCAGATGCAGTGCCTAACTTCTGGCTAAAACTATTAACATCTTTACATGGAGATTTTGCCATGAGTAGGAAATATTCATATGCACACCCCAGACACCAAACTGATTAACAACAGAAAAAACAATGCTCCTACTTAAGAGCAAACTTGCAGGCTAGCCTAACAATAACATGCCTTCAGACGATGTATAAGTTATCCCTGGAAAATTATCTCAATAGAGATTATAGTCATTTTGAAGAAAACTCAATCGTGGCAATAGAAAAAAAAGGATAACAAAAGAAAATCATGCAGAACAAAGGATCATTTCTTGTTAAAGTCATAATGGAGAACTGTAGAAAGAGGAAGAATCCAAGTTTGGCATGGATAGACCAATAAAAAGTATTTGACAGCATCCCACATTCATGGATAAAAGAGTGCTTATAAATGTATAAGCTACACCCTGGACTGCTAATTACATTACAATGACCATGAAATAGTGGCAAACCACTTCAAAGTTAAGCTGTGTTAAAGGACACTACAATTCCAATGCACTCTATAGACACATTTTACATGCCCTGGACCACAAATTCCTTTTTGTGATTCTGAATAGTATTAGGGAAGACCCTAGATGTTTCATTACAGATGAACATCTTTGTAAAAGAGAATTAGTATGGATTCTTAGACTCAACACAATGAGTTTCCCTGGTCTCAATGAAGCCTGGTCCATTTTACCACTCTTGAAGCTCAAGAGTTTGGAAAGATAAATATTAGACATAGGAGTGGATAGGTAATTTATGTATTTTGAATTGTTTATTTTGTAATCCATATATATCTACACAAATATCTTTTAAGATTAAGGTTTTATTTTACAGTTTATATTTTTCACTGTTATTCATTTATGAGTTAGGTATTAAATGTTGTTTTTATACATTTAAATATTGAAACATGGTAATGTGAAACCATGCTATTGGTTAATAATGTCACACGGTGTTTGAATGTATGTATTTAAATGTTTGTTTGTGGTTTATATTTCAGTTCTGAAGAAGTCTTTTACTAGATGAAACCACTTGACTGCCTTTTATGCAATAAAGTGGTTGCTGGTGTCATTATCTTTTGGGCTCATCTGAATTTCAGCAATACTACTGTCCTTTGCTTGCTGACTTATCATCTCTCCATTTTGACTCTATATAGCTTGAAACATGACCTGTCAGGCCAACTATAATCTCTGTTTAACCACAGCCTCCAGACAGGCTTTGTCTCTATGGAATGGAGAACTGTAACTGTCATCCTACAACACAAAAGTAGACTATCAACTGACACAGGGAACTACAAACCCATATGTTTGTTTAATCTTACATGCATAGTCATGGATAGAAATATCATGGACCTGATGAACAGAGACATACGAAATCTTAAGAAAAACTGGACCTATCCCTGTTTGGTTTTGTCAAGGGCAGTTAACCCATATTAAACCTGGTGAACTTCTTTGAGAAAGGTCACTAGAGCCATGGATGAGAGCAAAACAGTGCATACTACCTACCTCAACCTGGCACAGGCATTTGACATGATACCTCACTTGGGTATTTTAGAGAGACTCTCTAATGAAAACACATAACCCTATTTCATTGGTTGTATAGCCAAATCACATACATACAGGACACATTAAGTTAAGGTGGTGGAATCCACCTCCACCAATAAACCTGCTATTAATGTTTTCCCACAGGGCACATACTGGGACCTCTACTGTTTGGAATATACTTCTCTAAAGTCAAGGCCCTTTGGCTGACCAGATTGGCTGATGACTGCCAGCTGGGTGCAATCAATGAATCCACCAAAGACGTAGATATCCTTGAGGAGATTCTGACAGAAAAATAGCTGGCACCAAATCATGGCCTAAAACTCATTGCACAAAAATGCATTATTATACCCTTTGGGAAATTGATCACCCCTGCAAATTACAGCATTGATAACTCTCTCTTAAGATTAGAGTAGACCCAGTGATAAGGGATTTAGGAACGCTTATTTACAGTAATCTGAACTTTGATTACCATGTGCCTTGGTGGTGAGAAAGTCCTATCTAGTGCAACTTATAAGTAAGGGCAAGGCATCCAGATCTAAGGAGGGCATAGCCCCAATATACTCAGTTCTCATTAGACCAATGATTGCGTACAATGATCCCTTCAGCATCTACCTAACCAGGCATTTGCCAACAGCTAGAGTGGCTACACAAGTCCCTAACTAAAAGAATACAGGGTGTAAATAACATGTCCTATGTGGACAACATCAAAGCCCTGTCCCTGTACTCAGTCTCCTACAGACTGCTGAGAAGTGATCTACGTCTACCCTACAAGAAAATCACCCATCAAGTCCTTATTAGCCTGCTATACATTCGGAAAACAAACAGCATTCAAACTACCTGATCTAAGGATCTAAACCTTGTCTGTGACATAAGCAAAACATGTTGGGGGAACCAGTGTGTCTCACAGATTACCATTTTCTGGAACAGACTCTGCATTCATGTGAAACAGCACTCTTCTCTAATCATATTCAAATGCAATTTGGACCAGTACCAAGATACTGAATATGATTTGTAACCATCCTCCATTTTGTTACTGAAGCCTTCATACTAAATATTTCATGTGTGTGTGTGTGTGTGTGTGTGTGTGTCAAGCACCTCTAAGCTCTCCTGAATTTGGAGCATCGCATCTAATTTATTCTCAAACTTTTGTCCCAACCCTCCTAAATTTAGAAATTATTTTGAGTTAATAGCACCGGTAAGAGTACCTAGTATGGCCGCTTTTCCCTAATTATTTTTCCTTTAACCATAATTCCAAGGTAAAAGTTGACAGACATGACACATATATACACATGCAGATTATGCTAACACATATGCAGCTATTTACCACATTAGATGAGTGGGACACTTTTTTCCTTTTCTTTTTCAGGCTCCAGCTTCTTACAAAACAAATAATAATGTTTATTACAGACAAAAAATGCTTTACAATTAAAAGTGAGTACACTCAAACAAATATGTCTGCCATTGTCTATTCAATAAAAAAGGGTCGGTAGACTTGGATATGGCCTTTCAAGGTATCTCCATTACCAGTTTGGTGGATAAGGGAATCCTGAGGCAATGTAGAAATTGTCTCATGTTTTCTGACAAATAGTACATTCTCAAACAAACTGATATGGCATATGAAACATGTATCTACACCATGTCACTGGAGGCAAAGCTCTCACATAAAAGCACTTCTAATGTCAATACGGTTGTCAGTAGTGCACATGCTGCACTCATCACACACAATTCAAAGCAAACATAGACTCACATATTCTGAAGCACTTAAAAGTAGCCTACCTAAACCCTCATATACAATCTAAACATAACAAACTTCCTCATCAACCATGAACGTACTCTTCTAAAATACCCAGATCAACACATACAGCCACATCTCAGCCCCATATTATGGAGACTCTATTTCTAAGACCATAAGGCAAGCCACCATAGAATCTGACATTGTAGTCATTGGAGAATCCATTCTGAGACACACTGATGTCCCTCTCACCAAGCTGAATAAGGAAAAGCTCATAGTCAGTTGCTTATCGGGGGCCAGGATGCACCACATTATGCATGCACTCAGGTCATTGGACCACAAGTTCCAGTATGACTCATTCATGAGCCTAGCACTGAGCAGCATTTTACCTTTTCCAAGGATGATGCCACAATATGAACAGAAGATGACTGACTTTAATAATTGGCTTAGTCTCTGGTGTTATTTTAAGGGGGTGCAGTATTTGTCAGCACTGAAGGAGCTACTATGCAGAAAGGGACTAAAGGTGGATGTGTCTTGAGTTACATCAAAAATAAATATGCCACAATGCTTGCCAAACACGGCAATTCACTTGAGCTTTTCCACAATAAAATCCAATACCTCTTCCTTGCAAGCTATAGGGCCCCCTTTATGACCACTCATCTTTCACACACACAAACACACATGCACACACTTATATATATATATCTATATCTATATATATATATATATATATATATATATATATATATATATATATATATATATATGGATCTCTGTTGCTACATCGAAAGTACGTTAAATGGAAACATACTACAGCGAACTCACTTTCACAAAAGTGCATTTTAGCGAAAATGCACTTTCACAAAAAAAAAAAAAAAAGACAAAAAATCTACAAAAATAAAGCACTACTCAAGTTTATGCAGGGGGCAAGCCCCCTGCACCCCCATACCACCCTACTTTAATGTTCTCACTCTGAGATCGCACTAAAGTAGGGAAAAGGGAATATTTTCTTTTCGACTAGTACCACGATGTAAGCAACAGTTTGCTTAGTTGTACAATCAACAGTACATGTTGATGTACAACTAAATCTACACTCAAACTGCGTGTTGTCTTTTTATTTTTTTTATAAAAGTGCATTTTCTCTAAAATGCACTTTTGTGAAAGTAAGTTCAATGTAGTACGTTTTGATTTAACATACTTTCGATGTAAAGACTAGGGCTCATATATATATATGTATACATATATATATATATATATATATATATATATATATATATATATTTTATTTATTTTATTTATTTATTTCAGTTTGATGACTGGGGAGGTCCACTGGGCTCAGGAGCCCATTTTCAGTGGAGGCCCGGGGAGAAAAGCTCCACATTACAAAATACAAAATACAAAGATAAAACAAAATACAAAATACAAAAGATAAAAATAAACATAAGATTCAAGGTACAGATACATAAGGATGCAACCGTCAGTCTACATGGTAGGAATGCTGGTAATTTTTGATACAGAGGTAGTAAAAGGAATGGTGTTTACATAACATATTATTTATATCTTGAAATGGATGATTAAAGATTACAAAGAGTCTGATTCTAGTAATGGCAGAGTGGTAGAGCAAGCATAGGTTTTTAGGGAGGAATAAAGGAGAGCAAACTATTTACAGTATTTACATATATACACAGGACAACAGTAGCAATAAGTAGATATGAACAAGGTTGATAGTAGTAAGAAATTGAATAGCATTACTGTTAATATGTACAGTGAGGGGCTAGGTGGGGAAAGTGCAGTTGCACTTCCACTTAGAAAACAGGTAGGAATGGAGTAATTTTTGAAATTATTAGGATTTTCTATCAATCTTAAAGAAGGAGGAGAGAGTTCCACTTTTTGGCTAAGGAAAAGAAAGGAGGTGCTGCCGGGAGGTCGTTTTGGTTTGTGGACATTGAGTAGGTTTAGGTGGGCTGAAGTGGCCTATTAGGGGTATATGGTTGAAGGATGTTGGATAGTGCAGGACATTTAGAGGGTCTAAATATTAGCCTGTGGGCAGTGGTTAATTGGAGGTAGTCTAGAAGGTTGGGAGTTCTAGCCAGTTTAGTGACTGGAGGGCAGAGCAATGATGGGAGGAGTGTTTTGCTTTGGTGGTGAATTTAGAAATTTTGTTATAACAACTTTCCATTTTGAGGAGGTGGAGGTGGATAAGTTAGTTAATAGAGGGCACCATACATTAGTGAGGGAAGAAGATAGGTAGTGGCAAGCGTTTGTCTAGAAGCAGGAGAGAGATAGTGGACGTTTCTGTATAACAGGCCAAGTTTTTGATGTGTTTTCTTAATGTTGAGTTGAACATGGATGTCAAATTTTAGGTTTTCATCGATAGTGACCCCAAGAAGTTTGGCATGCGGACAATTTCTATGGTAGAATTTTTAAGGCTTCTAATTTTGAAGGTCTTTTGTCAAGAGGGAAGGATTTTGTAGCGGGGAAGAGTAGTATTTTAGATTTGTTAGCATTTAGAGATAAGTGATTATGGAGCATCCAGTTCTCAGTGGCAGAGAAGGCATTTTGAGTGTGTGCTAGAAGTTCAGGAGATTGGTGGCACAGCAGATTAAGGTGGAGTCGTATTGTCGATATCAGTATTTGGGATAGCAGAGTGGAAGTCATTGATGAAGATATTGAAAAGCATGGGGCCAAGAATGGAACCTTGGGGAACTCCAGTGGGGGTAGGAAGGAAGTTAGAGGTGCCTTTTCTCCATTTTACAGCTTGGGATCTGTTGGAAAGGTAACTTGAGAACCAGGATAATGTATTGTCAGAGAGGTTAAGGTTAGAGAGGTGACTAAGGAGATGAGTATGGGAGACAGTGTCAAAAGCCTTAGAGAGATCAAGTAGGACTGTTGAAACTATTTTGCCAGAGTCACGAGCATGATTGACTATATCAAGGAATGAAAGTAGAGCAGTTATAGTGCTATGGCCAGGACGGAAACCATGTTGAGTGTGAGAGAGGAGGTGGTTTTTCGTAAGGAAAAGCATTAGTTGAACATGAACGCATTTTTCCAGTATTTTCGATACTGGGGAGAGGATGGCTATGGGACGAAAGTTTGAGGTATTATTGTTTATACCACCCTTATGAAGGGGGTGTATAAAGGCAGTACGCCACAGTTTAGGACATATGAATCCAGTAAGGATCGAATGATTAGGACGCTAAAGGGAGAGCGATTCCATCTGCAGCAATTTGTAAGAATTTAGATGGAATATTATCTGGGGCATTTGAGCAAGGTTTCAGTTTGCTGAGAAGTTGTTTTATATATGAGGTAGAGACTGGTTTGAGTTGAAAAGTGGTGGGAGGGTTGGGTTTAGAGGCTGGGGTAGAGTGACAGAACTGTGAGGATGGGTTGGTAGGGAAGGATGTATTTAGTTCAGCTATAGAATTAATAAAGAAGGAGTTGAACAGAGTAGCAATTTCTGTGTCGGATTTGGTAGTATCAGGGCAAGGATTATTTTTGGTGCCTGGGTTGAGAAGAGAATTTATGGACTTCCAAAATTGTTTGGGGTTATTAGAATGGTTGGCTTGGAGAGTCATGTAGTAGGATTGTTTGTCTTTGTATATAAGTCTTTTAGTAAGGTTGCGAAGTTGTTTATATTGAAGTAGGGTCTCAGGATGTTTATTATGCTGAGATAGTTTTCAGCATTTGTCTCTCTGTCGCATGAGTTTTTTGGTTTCTCTAGTTAACCATGGTGTGAATTTAGATTTGATTCTTATGGTTCGTGGAGGTGCTTGGGTGTTAAGTATATTTAGGAAGGTAGAGTTAAAAGTTTCAACGGCACTATCAAGTGGTAAAGACTTTAGATTATTCCAGTTAGTTTGTTTGAGGGTATTAGAGAAGGTAACGGGATTAAAGTGAGTAAGGTTTTGTGTATGTAGGTATTGATGCTGGAGGGAAGACTGTGTTGCTCGGTGGATGAAGGCTGGCAGGTGGTCACTGAAAGAGTCGGGAAGGATTCCAGAGTCCAAGATATTATTAGGTGGGTAGCTAAGATCCAGTCAAGTGTGGATCCTGGAGGATTGGTCTTGTTGGGTCTGGTAATAGAATTGGTTAATTGAGTAAAGTTGTAAAGATTGACAGTTATGGCTGAATTTGGGTTATTAACTTTGTTCCAATCGATATTGACATCCCCTAAAATATAGGTCTCTAGGTTAATATTAGTTGAGATCCACTGGAGGATTTCTTCAAGGGTGATAGCATTGTTACCTGGGGGAATATAGAGTGAGATGAAGCAGATACTTTTGTGAGTATTCATTTGTAGTAAACTTATAAGTAGTTCAGCGTTGTAAAACTGAGGAATAGGGTTTGGGTAAGGAGTAATGGGGAGTAAATTGGAGAATATCAAGGCTACTCCTCCACCTTTTCTGTTTAAGCGATCAGATCGAAGGGCTTGAAAACCAGGGGGAAGGATTTCAGAGTCAGATATAGTAGGTTTTAGCCAGGTCTCAGAGATGGCTACAATGTCAGGAAGGTTATGGTGAAGCTAGGCATGAAATAGAGTAGATTTATTTCTTAGACTTTGGGCATTGAGAGTAACTATTTTGAGGCTTTTGAGATTGGTGGTTTTGTTACATTTTGGGAGGGAGAGATTGTTAGTAGTGCTAGGTCCAGGGTTTGGGTGGATATCGCCTGATTGGAGTAGGTGGAAGAAGATGGAAAATAGTAGGCTATTTAGTTTGCCTTTTGACTCTTGTGTGCAGTAGATTAGAACTTTGGGAGAGTAGTGTATTGTAGAGATGGGTAGGATCTTTGGTTTGAAGTAGTGGAGAGGATTATGCTGTAATAGAGAGGATGATATGTTATGGAAGTGAGTTGTGGAGTGGTTAGAATTTGGAATGGAAGTTGAGAGGTGTGACCAAAAAGAATGGGGAAGAGAAGAGGAGGTATAGGAGGAAGTAAGGTACAGTGGAATTAGAATTAAAAGCGTGATAAAGGGGATTCGAAGAGTGAGAAGGAGTGGAGAGTACATATTGTGAGTGGGTAGAGAAAGAAAGATGAGGAAGAATGGATGGAAACATAGGGTGAGAGAAAGAGACAGAGAGTAGGGAAGTAACTGTGGTGTAATTAGTGTAGGGAGGGGTTTTACTAAGTGGGAGGATAGGAGGATGTAAATAAAGGGAGTGGCCTATAATTGATGGGCGGAGAGAAGAATGGTGGGAAGGCTAGTGATTGGTGTGGATAGAGAGGGGAGGGTTTAACTGGAGTAATAAATGTAGGTGGAGTGGGGGTGGGTGAGATTTGGGGGTAGGGTAGGGGAGCGGAGTGAGCCCGCAGAGCGAACGGAGCGGGTAGAGACAAAAGAGTAGAACAGCTCAGGATGAACAATCAGTGGATTACAGACTGCTCAGGTAAGAGAAAAGTGCAGGTGAGTAGAGAATAATAAAGTGAGGTAGTACTGTTCGGAGAAGGAAAGAGGTGATTACAGAAGAGCAAAAGATATATGAAGGAAGGATGGGGCAAGGTATGGGCAGCAGAATGTTTTAAAGAGATGTATAGGATAGCAGGAGCAGGTTATAGACAACAAAATGTAGGTGATGCAAATTATAGGATAGCAAGATGGAAAGTGGGTTGGAGTAATTTGAAATTGGACCACTGGGTACAGAGGAGGGTATGGCTGCTGGCAGTCCTGGCTAAAACTAACAATTATAGGCTATAAGACATAATAATCTTAAATGTCAGCTTGTCTGCCAGGTTTAGGTGAACACATACTTTCTTTCTTCCTTTCTTGGAAGAGCTCAGAGGTGAGACCGCAGGTAAAATGGAAGGGTCCAGAGATTCCAGATATCCAAATTTTCAGCCTCTAGTGGAAGGAGGGCAAGCTGGAGAGCAGGGAATGAAGAGGGAGCAAGATTAAAAGTAGTAGAGAAAAACGAGACAATTAACCTTAATAGGTAGACCAGACATTGTGGCTAAGCAAAATATCAAAAACTACATTTATGAGTTAATTCAACATTGCTGGATGGAGTTCAGGAAAAGGTACAATCAGTGCAGGCAAAAGTGCAGTCAATCAAAAAAGCAAGAAGTCAAGGAAACACTCTATACAAATATGTATTGCTTTGCTACATATACATTCAGAAACCCATGTAGGAGTTCACAGGATAAAAACAGACTCTAGTGTAATATGGTTTAGGGTATATAACAACGGCTATATAACATTAGTATTGTACACTTCACTTAAACTATACTGATGTCCAGATACTTAGTACTACTGATTTATTCAAATTTTATAGAGAGGGAAATAATGGCTGTTTTCTACAAACTGTATAAAAGAAAAGTAACAATATAACAACTGATTAATATAGCATTTGTATGGTGCACTACACACAATTATAACTAATATATTTTAACTAATATAACATTTGTATTATGCACTACACACAAGCAATGCAGATTAAATACTTGGTAGAACATGAGTCAGTTCCTAACGCCAACAGGCAGCTCTACATGTCCTTGCTAAGCGGACAGTGCGAGCAGGCATTTAATACAGAAAAAACAGCTGATATCCAGATTTGTATGAGGACGCCAACTAGCAGCTCCACATGCCCTTACTAAAAACGGACAGTGTGAGCATTCAATTATAACAGGAAAACAGAGCTAATTCCAGGGTTGTTTGAGGAACGCCAAAGAAGCCAAACTAGCAGCTCCGCGTGCCTATAAAATTAAAAAAACAGACAGTGCGAGCAGGCATGAAATTACAGAAAAATAGGGCTATTGGCCAGGTTTGTTTGAGGACGCCATCTAGCAAATTCACATGCCCTTACTAAAAAACGGACAGTGCAAACATGTATTTGTAACCGAAAGTAGAGCTAATTCCAAGGATGTTAGAGGACGCCAATTAGCAGCTCCACATGCCCTAACTAAAAAACGGACAGTGCGAGCAGGCAGTTATTACAAAAAATAGAGTTAATTCCAGGGTTGTTTGAGGACGCCAACTAACAGCTCCACAT
>NC_056736.1:35438890-35666390 GCF_019279795.1 Protopterus annectens | reverse complement strand
TAGAACCAGGTTGCTCATTTCTTATAAATGCCATTTTAATTGTTGAACACATTTTTTTCTGCTGTTAATATTATCTCTCTTGATAATAATATACAATATAATATAATATAAAACAAAACCAAAAGCATTTCAAAAGCACAGTACATGACACCACATAAGGTAGACTTTTAATCATTCAAAACATTGCTCAAATCTAGCTTCAACCTGCAGAAGTACATCTGAATCCCCAGGGCCGGCCTTAGGCATAGGCAAACTAGGTGACCACCTAGGGCGCCATAGAGGCAGGCCTCAAAAGGGCGCAATTTAATGACTTCACATTTTTTTTTTTTTACTTTCGCACACATTTTTTTTACTTTCACCAATCCCACCCCCCTGCCCGTATTGTAGGCAATTGCGCCCTCCCCCACACTTCGTCCCTGGCTACTGCTCCAATCCAGTGTATGTAAGTCACTCAGCTCACGCCCGCCTCTCATTCCTTTCTTCACTGATGAGATAGAGGCGGGCGCATTTGTAGGCTATGTTATTACTTCCTGGTGTAATCTCTGGTCTGGACGTGAGTGACTCATCGGCGTTCCATCTGGCTCTCTGCTGCAGCACCACACGGGCTATACAAATGGCAGTTTGGGATTTTTGTTTTGTGCCTCTGGCCATCTCTTGCTTGGTGGTTCATTATTTATTGCTTTTGCTGCTTCAGTTGCTTGGCTAAGGTAAGTCAGGGTCCAGAAATTGGTGGGAATACGTTCACTTTCACTCTCAAATGCACATTAAAAAGCAACCCTGTTATTTAATTTAAGTACTTAACTGAAGTTGGGTATTTTATTAAATAAACTTGTTCAGTTTACTGGGACTTTTTCTTTGCATTGTTCAGTTTACTACATAACTTAGCTTCGCTTTCCAGCTCTTTCAGCTTTTTTTTGTGGATTTTAATGGGCGTTATAAATAAACTTGTTCAGTTTACTACTTTAACTTAGCTTCACTTTCCAGCTCTTGCAGCATTTTTATTTATAAAGCCTGCTAAAATCCACAAAAAAAATGCTGCAAGAGCTGGAAAGTGAAGCTAAGTTAAGTAGTAAACTGAACAAGTTTATTTAATAAAATACCCAACTTCAGTTGTTAAATACTTAAATTAAATAACAGGGTTTGCTTTTTAATGTCCATTTAAGTACACAACAGATTCAATGGATTTAATTCTTTTTGTATTTGGTTTTGCACATTTCAACCTCTGTTTTTCAGCTGTTAACTTTTTTGGATGTTTGGTGTCTTGGATTATTTTAATGGACTCCTGTCATGTGACATGCTTTACTTTGTGGTTTATATATATATTAAATCCTACACCCTTATATTTTTGGAATTTTACCAACACTGTTTTTGGTAATTTTGCTTTTTGGACTTTATTTTCTGCCTCATTACTGGGACTTTACTGGGTGTATGAGCTGTGTAGCTTGGATGCCTTAATTGCTTTCAGTACAATGGGTAGTGCTCAGGCTTTATACGACTTGATGTGGTGATCGGCTAACCTTATTTTGTTTACTAGTTTGCTGGTTATTTGCTGCCTAAAAGTGACTTAAAACCTAGAATTATTTTTTGAACTTGCTGCTGGTTGTAGTTTTTTAGAGACATAAGGATCTTACTTGTTATATTCTTAAATTTAGCTAAAATTGTCATCATTAAGACACATAAATATGCTGTTATTGCTAAATGTATGACTTGTTTTATCTTAATTTTTAAAATACTGGTTTAATTGATACATCTGCAGTAGTACATATGCAATGTTCAAACTATAAAAAGTTTGAATGTTAAGACAGAAAAAAAATTGAATCTATAAGATTTGAAAGCAAAACACCTCAAATCAGAGAGATTCTAATAAAAACAAAAGTTTTTTTTTTGTAGGTTGGCAAAGCTCCCTACACCCCCTATTACGTACAGTAGGAAAAGACAAATTCTACAGTCCCCACTGTACCTTTATCACCTGCATCAAAACATTGGGAAAGTTCACTTTCAAACTCTTCAGCAGGTATTTTAAGTGCTCAAACTCTCAAGTAACCCATATGCATATAACCTCCCATTGCCTTGTACTTCACTTTGATTTGCTTGCAACTAGTTAGGTAATTAACCACTTAACTGAAATTGAAGCTGAAGTTGTTTATTATGTCAACATTCCCCTAAATTATCTAGTTAATATCAGAAATCATGGTTTGATCCTCGAACTTTACAAATTTCTTGCAAATAATTTAGTTATTAAACAGTATCCTTAAACTAGTGCTATTTGCTTCTGTTTGCACTTGTTATTTTGCAAGTGTGCTTGCCATTTGATATTTCACAGGTTAAAACTCTAAATGAGCAGTTGATGCCTATTGTTGTCTACCTAATTTCTGGAAGGAATAAACTTGTGCTTCTCTGATTATAGAGTGACAAACAGGTATGATCAAGGAGAGGCAGAGGTTAAGAAGGATATGCTAACACCCATGCTACACATCTAAGCTCTGTGATTATGCAGAACTGCTCCTTAACTCTAGCGGGCAGTGGATACCTCTGTAGTACAGCCTTGGTACCTAAATAGTATGAGGTGTTTGAGATGGGCATTTACTCTGCAATCAGATGAACAGCATCAGGCGGATCAAATTTCACACTTTTTTTCCTGAGTTAGCTGCAGTTCAGATATGTATTATCACACTACATTTTTTTTTAAACCTATGGTCTCTCAGAACTCTATTTTCTACTTCCTGTGATTGCTACTCACCAGGAAGCTTTGGTCAATGCAGAACGTCTGTGCTTCATTACTAACAACGTCCAGTAGATCATGCGACTATAATTCAGCATTATCATGGCTGGAACCATAGTCATTTCTACATATTTCTGTCCCATTGTTAAAATGCTGTTTCTTTCACATAAATGTAAGTACAAACATACATCATTCCACATTGCTGTGTTTCACTGCTGTTTGCTTTCTCTCAAATCATGCCTAATTTATTTGTACATGTGATAGAATCATAAAGGCTTTCTTCTACAGATTTCAAATAAAGTGTTCACAGCATGAGGGGTGTTATCAACATTAAGCCTAGAAATGGACCTCTGACAGCCTTGGCAGATGACTGCAAAGTGGCAGGCAGTCTGAACTATGAAGGGCCAACATGTTAGCCTTATGGCAAAGAGTGCAGAGAGAGAGCGAAAGAAAAAAAATGTTATAATGTTAATCAAATATCTAATGTGCTTTCACAATAAGGAAGAAATATGCAATAACTGTGGTCCACAAATATGGTGAGCAGTTTCAGGTATGCATTGTACAGACTCAAGGCAGTTACAGAATGATCAATAGAATGTTAAAGCATATTTGATAGCAACATAAGCATTGCTAGACTAGTGCAGCTTTTTGAAGGAGTATTTGTGGTGATTTTATCTTCTGATTTTGTCAAAAATGCTATATTTAACTCTTGCTAATTTTTCTGCTGTTTTGTGTTGGGCAATGCAGTTGTACTTGTTTTCTAGTGATACATTTCTGAGTTTGAGTTTCTTTTTTTCTCAAAAAACTTTTTATTGATTTATAAACATTACATTTAGGAGTTGTATAGAGATTAACAATTTGTTAAAACAGAATGCAACTCTTGTTGGAATTAGAAAAAGAAACAGTAAATAACATATCACAATATATACAATATATACAATCGGTAACCATAAAATAAATGATAAATTAAGAAATTATACACATTAATATAAAATAAAATATAAGTGAATAAAAAAAAGTACTAATCACCAAGACCAGAAAGAAACCCTAGAAGGTATTAATTATTAATAATGCTTAAAACCTTTCCCAGCACTATGTTTTTTAAAGTCATTTTTTTTGGACTCTTGACCAAGTTTTTTTGAGCATCAATATATAAGCAAGCCATTTTTTGGAAAGTATCCCAATTTAATTTAGTGCGATCAAGCCAATTTTGAGTAATGTAAAGTTTTATAAGAGAACAAATAAAAATAAGTACATGAGTATCCAATTTGGAAAGATAAACGATTGGTATATGAAGTATAGCAATTTCCCAGGACAGCATAGATTTATGATACACCATTCTCTGTAATCTTACTTTCAAAGAGGTCCAAAGCTTATGAGAAAAATGACAATACCACAGAATATGTAAGAGGTCAGCTTGGGGAAAAGAACAACATGTGCACAATGGAGATTTACTGGCATTAAATTTATTTAATTTATATGGAGTATGATAAGCGTTATTGTTAATCATTAATTGTGTGTACAGTAATTTCTTGAATGGAGTAAATTCCCGGGTATATCTGATTGCTAATAGTTTTTGATTCTCAGTTATTTGAGAATTATGATTCAGCCAGATATTTGAAAAAAGACAGTTCTGGTCTAGTGTTAACTTGTTTATCAGTTTGTAAGACTTCGATAACATTTTCACTGATGACAATAATGTTCTGATTATCCTATTTAAATTATTTAAATCAAGCTCTGTGGGATTTATGAGATCAAACTTTATCATAATTACCTCTCTTAATTGACGTAAAACTGTAGAGTATTTCCAACTAACTTTTAGAATCTTACGTAAATTTACTAGTGACAAGTCTTTATATTTCAAGATATCCCAGACTTTTAACTTTTTTATAAGATGATAATTTGTTAGATTAAATGGAGAGTTATCTAACATTATGTTAGGATTTAGATGAAGTGGTTGAAAGAGATGAAAAAACTTATCGAGATTACATATTTTTAATAAATTCTGAAAAGCTTTAATCTTATGCTTAAGAGAGGTCGAAATTTTACTGGTGCTCTTCATATTTAAATAAATGAAAGGGATGGCCTCTGGATTTATGTTTTTAGATAAAATGTAATGATACCAAATATTAACCCATAATGGGTACTGAATACCTTTACTACTATCAAAGTTAGATATGGTTAATAGCTTATTTGCTAAAACAATTAAATAGTATAGGTAGAAATTTGGTAATCCCAAACCACCTTTATCTTTAGTAATTGATAATCTAGAATAGGAGATCCTAACAGATTTGGGAAACCACATAAATTTTGCTAATTCTTTATTAACTTTCTCGAAAAAGGACTTGGGAATTATCTGATCCGAAGAATTGAATTGATACAAAAATTTTGGAAGAATATTCATTTTAATTATTGCAGCTTTTGATAAAAGTGATAAATTTAAATGCTCCCATCTATTCATGTCAGACATTATAGATTTCCATACTTTACTCATGTTATTTTGAAAGGAGGAGTGATTATTATGTTCCATGTTAATTCCCAAATATTTCACACCAAAAGTAAACTGGATTTGTGAATCAGAAAACAAGTACGATTTATGAACCTTATGATTTAAAGGAAGAATATGGGTTTTTGAAGGATTTATAAGATAATTTGAAGCAAGAGAGAAACGTTCAATAGAATTTGTTATTTTACTAAGGTCAGATAATGGAGTTTGGAAATATAATACTAGGTCATCGGCAAATGCAGAAAAAAAGATTTTTGTGTTATGAATCCTCGGAATATTATGAAACGTGTTTTGAGTAATAAATAACAACAGTGGTTCTAAGTATATATTAAAAAGAAAAGGGGACAAGGGGCAACCTTGTCTTGTACCTCTGGTGATCTTTATAAGTGAAGACGTGTAGCCATTAATATACGGACTAGTATACATATCATTATATGTTTTTATTAAATTTATAAAAGATATGGGGAAATTGAAACATGTCATAGTCTGAAAAAGAAAATCCCAACATACTCTATCAAAAGCATTTGATGCATCAAGAATCAATGCATATATTGGGTTAGAATCAGTTTTTAAGAGATGGATAATAGATTCCAGAGTCAGAGTGTTATCCCACGCATGTTTATGAGACATAAATCCTGTTTAGTCTTGAGAAATAATTGAAGGTAAGACCTGTTTTAATCTGTTGGCCAAAATAGATGATAAAATCTTTATATCTAAATTAATTAAAGAAATGGGCCTGTAATTTGAGGGGTTTGTTTTCTCTTTATTATTTTTAAGAATTAATATAGTTTTAGATGTGTTCCAGTAAAGATCCGATATGTCCTTGATTGTAATGTAGTTGTATACTTTAAAGAGAAAAGGAACAATTACCAACTTAAAGGATTTGAAGAATTCCGGTGTAAACCCATCTGGACCAGGAGATTTACCCAATTTAAGTCTATCAATTGAATCTGAAATTTCTTGAAAAGTAAGAGGAGCAGAAAGTAAACTTTGTTGATTTTCATTTAACTTAGGGAATCTTAAAGAGCTTAGAAAGCTATTTATATGATTATTAACCAACGAATCGGATGATTCAGAGTATAACTCTGTATAAAGTAATGTAAAAAGATGTATAATGTCCTTATCTGTGTTATATAATTTATTTTTGTGCAGTAAAGAAGAAATTTTAGGCCTATCGAAATTATTTTTAATTATTCTAGCCAAGGTTTTAGAAGGAACTTGAGCCCATTCTGAATATGTAGTTAGTAATCTTTTATCTACTATAGAGAGGTTGTTTTAATGTAGTGTGATTAGTTCTTTTTGACAATCTATAATTTGCTTTTCAAGAATATGATCTTGATTCAGTCTAAATTGGTTTTCAAGAGAAAGGATTTTAGACTTTAGAAAAACGTCTTTTTTATTATACTGTTTTTTAAGGTAAGCAGATTTACTGATAAACATTCCTCTTAATCTCGCCTTACAAGCAGCCCATTGAATTTCGTAAGGAATATCTGTTGAGTCTAAATCCTGTTCCATTTCCTGAATTATATCAGTACAACATTTACATACATCTTTATTTAAGAGTAAATTGTTATTCAGTGTCCAATTGTTTTTGTTAATATTATTTTTATCATTATGAGTAATGTTTAGTTTTAGTACAATTCTTGAGTGATCCAAAAAAAATCTGGGTTCAATATAAAAATCCAATATAAATTTTGAAAAAAAATTAGAAACCAGAAAAAAAATCCAATCTAGACCAAGAACGATATCATTTTGAGTAATATGTATACATGTCTTTCTTATTTGAGATTTTTATAAAATGTAGTGGGTCAATTAAATTATGTTCCAAAATTAAATCTTCGAGGGCCAGAGATGCCTGATAATTATGAGAAGTGGAACAGCTAGAGCGATCAATTTCTGGGTTTATGACGGCATTCCAATACCCTCCTACTATAATATAATGGTCCCTATAAGAAGTGAGTATATGATATATTTTTAGGATAAATACATGTTGTTGACTACAGGGACCATATAAATTTAGAACCAAAAGTGGTTTATCAAGATTATGAATAGTAGCTGTAAAAAGGCACCATCTACCCTCATTGTCATATTTCTCATCAATTATATTCCCTATGAATTTATGTTTAATAATTATAGCCACTCCCCTAGAATTAGAAGTATCCCCAGAAGCTATTATCTTCCTGATCCATTTTTTATTTCTTTCCTTGTCCCAAACATCTCAAGGAATATGTGTCTCTTGAATAAAACAAATATTGGCTTGTGATTTAAATATCAAATGAAATAATAAGGATTTTTTGGCTTTGTTCTGGATACCTCTAACATTCCAGGACTCAACTATTATGTCATTTGTCATAAGTGTAATAAATGCTAGATATTAATTTACTGAAAATATAGTGTATTAACCTGAATATAAATAAACTAATAACCAAAAGAAAAATAATACAACTTTTCTGGTCTTGTTTAGATAATATCTCACCAATAAATATACCCACAGAGAAATAATAATTTTGGAATAATACACTTCCTTCTTTCTAACCCTAGTGCCTGCCCACCAATCCCCTATTACAGAAGGAAGATCAATGAGAAAGAGAATAAAATTAGAACTTTTGGTTACCAAAAACTTCAACTTAACACAATAAACTTTACTTAGAGCCCTTAAAAGGACTAAAACCCAACCAATAAAACTAAACATATTTACAAATCTGACTAAACTCAAGATGTCCAACATACTCAATCACTATACAGTTGTAACCACCAGCTCCTATAATACAGATAAATCTAAAATTTAAATGTTTTTCCTCACATATCTCATATGTAAATGTTGGCCTATATAAGCAGATAATTTGCATTTTGTCATATGAATTGAATGATTGTTAAAACATAAGTTTGCATTGCCAGAATGTATCTGGATTAGATAACTAAAATTTTTATGTATAACAAAATATCTAATTACACTGAAGAACATGTTTAGAAATTATAGTAAATTAAACTAGGACTAAAAATTATTAGTCTAAAAGATAAAGGAAAACCTGACCCCATATCAACATCTTATGCCATTTTGTAAGCCTAAACAAATTAAACCAAATATATAAAAACCTAATAAAAAGATTTATAATCATGGCAATACTTTCTTATGTCAGATGTTAATATCCAATGACCTGATGAGCAATTATATATATAAGGCTATTACTAAGCAAAGACTAACATCATATGGATCTTCCGACGTCAATATCAATTACATACAACATCTCTGCAATCAAACCATTGTTAAGACTTAAAGCCTATAAAAATCAACCTGGACTTCCTCTACAGGAAAGCCAGCATACATATAACTAACGCGACGCTTAAATTTAAATAAAAAGGGAACAATAGACCCTAAACAATCATAATAAGACACAAGCTCAAATGCCAGAAGTGATCTGACATCAATGTTCTACCCTAAATAACTAGGATTATTACAACACAGTATATATGACCAGGACGTCAGCCAAAACAAATCCAAAAAACTGTCTGGCCATTCAAAGGAGATTGCTGACATACTCATCCAGCATTAGAGGTGAAACACTGCCCCTATCTATGTCTCCGGTAGAATATATTCTTAAATACATGTAATATGAGAGACCATAGAAGCAACAAGCATCCCTATTTCCAAATAAAACATTAACTATCCAAGTCCATAAAAATCTGTATATATTTTGCACCAAATTTGCACTGCCATCAATAACTCATGTAATCACTGTTGCCACCTAACTTGCAGCCTCAGAATTGACATCATAAAAAGTAAAACGGATTTTCCAGTTAGCTTTTACTAAATATTGTTGCAGGAAAAAGCACAATCTAGAAATATATCCGCATGCCAATGCATATAATCGTTAATTCAAAAAGCAAAACATTTGTCATCAAAAAGCATCAAATAAAACTTAAATACAAGGGCTTAACATTAAATCTGAGAGATATAGTAAAATGACAAAAGTCAGGCATATCTAAATAAACATTGAGTAACCATCGCGTTATGGAATGTATAAATAAATAAAGTTTTGAACTGAAATAATAATGTAAACACATAGCTTGTAGCATACCCTTCAATTGCGATCAATAACAGACACAACAGTCACCATATTAAGAAGACACAGCCCCTGGATAACACACTAATGCTGTTTACCATTTATTCTTGTAATTAAAATAATAGAAAAATCTCCATTTATAAACTTTAGAATGAAAGGACCATACCTTTGTGCGCGAAAAGGATACTTCCGTCTTTACGACTGTATCAATGGAGCCTCTTAAAGGTATATATTGAATATAAAGCACTCAGCAACCCCGTTTAGCTTACTACATCATAATAAGTATAAAATAAATCTGTACACACCATCATATCTGCTCTTGTACGCCAGGACACAGCGCAATAACTAACTTAAGCTGTAAAACGCTAAATTTAAAATAACCAAATGTTTGCGTGAGTCCAGACTGCTTTCACATGTGATGACGTCACTCTGTTGTTTCGAAGATTCAACTGAAGGTGCGTGGATATATCAGAGACTCCGTTGCTGCGAAGATGAACAATCTGATACTCTGTGAAGTCTCGAGAGGTGAATAGATTCCCTCCAAAATGTCAGAGTATTATCCGCTACAACAGTATATCTACACAATGTCCTACATGCTGTTACATCGGAACACAATGTCAGCAACTGAAGATACAAAAATGTTAAAATATTAAACTTTTGATGATTATCAATGACAATAAAAGGAACTTGAGCATACAATAATAAAAGCTTAATTAAACTGTTTATATAAAGATAATCATCAATTAAACATTTAAGTAACTTTTTCTTTAGAGACAAAACATATTAGTTAAAACATATTAGCACATTTAAAGCTATTTAAAGAATGCAGTACTAAGACACAGATTCAGGAAGCTTCTTAAATATTTTTAAGAATATTTCTTTTGCTTCCTTAGGATCTGTAAGGGTAAATCTTCTGTCATTATAAGTAAAAGACAAGGTATTTGGATAACTCATTCGAAACCTTATCCCTCTTTTAATAAGATCTGCACAATAAGGTGAAAGCTTTTGTCTCTTCATTTTTATATGTGGAGGAAGATCCTGTAAAAATGACAGTTTATGATTTTTCCAGACAAACTGTTTTTTGGTTTTAGCTGCTTCTAAAATCTGAAAAGTGTCTTGAAAGTTTAGTAACTTAGTATATATGATCCGAGGAGATGTAGAATCCTGACTGGCATGCAATGCTCTATGTGCTCTCTCTATAATTACAGTTTTTAAAGTTGCCTCACAGTTTAATAATGCCTCAAAAATCTGTTTTGTCACTGATAACAAGTTTTGATTCTCATAGGATTCTGGCAAACCTCTAATAATAATGTTATTTCTATGGCTTCTAGCTTCTAAGTCCAGGAATTTAGCCTGGATTTCTGTAATAATCTTATCCTTAGCTTTAATATCTCTTTCCACTGAGTCTGTTCTTATTTCTAAAGCTGTATTTTTACTTTTAATAATGTCCATTCTTTCACTTATTTGCTTTAGAGTTCTAACAAAGTCAGTAAATTGTTCAGAGAAACTTTGAATAGCATTTTGAATAGGTTGTAATGCTAATTTTAGTTCATCTAAATTAAAATTTGAGTCATTTGCATCTTTATTACTTCCTTTAGTACTTTCAGAAGATTGTTTAGTGGTTCTTAGTCTTTTTGAACTGGTATCGTTCTCAGGTGAAAGCATTGAAGAGAATTTGGCCTTTGTTGCCTGCGTCTCCATGGAGTCAGATTTAGCAGCCATGCCCATAGTGGAGGCATGAAGTCAGGATAGCAGATTCTGTGAGGAGTCTTCAAGCTGCATGTGCCCAATACAATTGAAGCCACAAAAACTGTTCTGAGGTAAAATAATTCCAAAGCTGAGATTTCCAAAGAAGAAAATAATCCAGAAATGTAGAAAAAATCTTAGAGAAGCTTTTTGTATAAAAAAACTGAGGAAAAATATCACTCCAAAGTTGTAAAAAAAGGTTGGATATTACATAACTGTGAGGAGCTCAGTGAATAGGGACTAATCTAGTCGGCAGCCATCTTGGAATCGAGTTTGAGTTTCTTTAGTGTGACTTTTTGGTGTATCAGAGTAGTGTCACTTTTTATTATTTAATCCTTACTTAGCTGCTGAATATATATAATATGCTGAAATTAAAACAATGGTTGGGTAAAGCCTAACAGCAGTTGTCATGTAATGTGCAACTGAACAGATTCTGCTTTGATTTTGTGATGTACTTGATTTATAAATACAGAACAATAGAATGTTAAAGTATAGTTGACTGCAACATAAGCATTGCTGGTGCAGCTTTTTGAAAGAGTATTTGTGGGGAGTTTACCTTATGATTTGGTAAAAATGCTATATTTAACTCTCGCTCATTTTTTTGCTGTTTTGTGTTGGGCAGTGCAGTTTTACTTGTATTCTAATAACATTTCTCAGCTGCAATTTTAACTACACTACAAGTTGTATGTTACAGTATGACATATTTTTTCATGCATTTAAACATTGAAAACTGGTGTGGCTTTTGTGGGAGTGACCCATCTGTAGGTGTGACCCTGCTACAGACCACCCTCCCAAACCCAGGACCCCACTCGGCCTTCCTGAGAACACTGGAAAATATGAAGGTCTCTCTAAACACCATTATATTGGGCGACTTCAATTACCCAAACATAGACTGGGAGCATTACTCTAGCTCCAACACCCTATCCCAAAGGTTCCTAGAATTTATAAACTCAAATGCTATGGAACAACTTGTTACCACTCCCACAAGAGGGGAAAACATACTGGACCTGATCATCACCAACATGGGGACTCTATTCTCCAGACCAGAAGTGTATCCCTCACTGGTAAGATCAGACCATAAACTAATCTCACTGGATATTCACATCCCGACCCCACCCCCTGCCCAGAAAACCACAGTGAAAAACTTCTCTAAAGCAAATTTCACACTTCTCAAAACTGAGGTGGTATCCTTCAAAGCCCCCGGGCCTGTGGAAAATACGGCCCAGACTACAGAATCCTTTATAAATGCATTCTATGAACACCTTCAGGAATGCATGGATCATGCAATCCCAAATAAAACCAAGACCCAATCCTCCAAAGGCAGACATCCTGTCTGGTGGACCCCAGCCATAAACAAAGTATACAATAGAAGGAGGAAGCTACTACATGAGAGAGCAAAATCCCAAAAAGGGAAGGCATCTCTGATCAGTATTAGTGAAAAACTACGGGCACTCATAAAATCGTCTAAGGCCAGCTTCAAGAGAAAAATTGCACAGGACACTAAGGATAATCACAAGGCTTTCTTTAGTTATGTTGGGAACCTGGGTGGAAATTCCCAGATATGCTCAGAATTAGTCCAAAATGACAAAAAATACACCGAACCTACAGACATTGCCAACATCCTAGCTGACAGGTTCAGCGCAAACTCTCCCCACCAAAAGGGCAAATATCTATCCCAGCAGAGTGCTGCCCCCCTGACATCTCAGATGCTCAGGTAAGAGCCGCCCTCTCCAAAGCAAAAACACAGCATCAATGGGACCAGACGGTGTCCCGGGCTGCATCCTACATGAACTCCAAGAAGAGCTAAACCCAAACATAAAACTACTGTTCAATCTCAGCCTTACTACAGGATATGTACCCAAAGAGTGGCGTACAGCAACAGTGGTCCCTCTCCACAAAGGTGGTAACTCAACGGATCCTGGAAACTATCACCCCATAAGCCTGACTAGCTTGGTCTGCAAAGCTATGGAAAGGATCATCATGGACCTCATAAATAAAGATATTGGGGACCTACAGACACTGGATCCTACCCAGTTCGGCTTTGTTAAGGGCAGATCCTGCCTCTTAAACCTGGTCGATTTCTTTGAAACAGTCACCAAGGCTATTGACGAGGGGATGGTGGTCCACACAGCCTACCTGGACCTCGCAAAAACCTTCGATACAATACCCCACTCAGGCATTATAAATAAGCTCACCAGCTTAAATATAAACCCCTATGTCACTAGATGGGTTGCAAACTGGCTCAAGGACAGAACCCACATGGTTAGAATTGCTGGAGCCATGTCAGACTCCAAACCAGTTACAAGTGACATCCCACAAGGCTCAGTCCTGGGACCTCTCTTGTTTGGTATATATTTCGGAGGTACAGGCCAACATGGAAGGACTGTGGCTGACCAAGTTCGCAGATGACTGCAAACTGGGTGCCATAATCGACTCTCCAGCCGACACAAGCATCCTCCAAAAGGGCCTCATAGAAACAGACAACTGGTGCCAGAACCATGGCCTCAAGCTAAACGCCAAAAAGTGTATAGTCATCCCCTTTGGCAAAAACAAAGTACCCACAAATTACCACATAGGTGGTAATCCATTAAGTTCAGAAGAAGTAATTAGGGACCTGGGGACCCAAGTTGATAGCAATCTCTCATTTGACAACCACATGGCCAAAGTGGTTAGAAGAACATTTTATATAGCCCACCTAATCATGAAGAGATTCACATCTAGATCAGGGGAGGTCATCATGCCTCTTTACTCATCCCTCATCAGGCCCGTAATTGAGTACAATGCCCCTTTTGGGATGTACCTTACCAGACACCTGCAGCAACTGGATAGACCCCAAAAGTACCTCACTAAGAGGATCAAAGGGCTCAAACAGATGCCATATGCTGCCCGGTTAAAGAAACTCCAGCTCTACTCAGTGGCATACCACCTGCTCAGAGGTGATTTGTGCCTGATGTATAAAGCCATGTCCAACCCAAAGTTAATGGACATGCTGCACCTCAGAAAATCCAAATCCCATTGAGTTACTCGCTCGAGAGACTTGAACCTCAGCACTGAAATAAATAGGACATGCTGGAGGGACAGATTCATAACCCAGAGGCTCCCTTCACTCTGGAATAAAATCCCAGTCCAGGTTGGGCAGAGTCCCTCATTGACTCTCTTCAAGAGGAATCTTGATGAGTGGATGGGAGATCATAGGTTTACCCTGGGTATCACTTCTGTGTCACTGTTAGACAGAGGCACAGTATACTAACCTCGAAAAAGGGCATAGCAAAATGTATTTAAAATGGGTGGCGAAAGCCAAACACTCTGGATTAGGCTTATAAATGCCCTAGGGCAGATAGCCTAGTATGAACCTATGAACCTATGAACCTATGGATGGATTGGATGGATAGATGCATGCACACACACACACACATATATTACATATATATATATATATATATATATATATATATATACACACACACACACACACACACACACACACACACACACACTGTCACTGATCTTTTTGGCATTATCCCCTGTTACTTTTGGCTTTGTTTTGGCTTTGTGCAGAATGGGCAGGTACTATACATCAACATCTCACCCTCTCAGCTGTAAGAGCAAAAAAATAAATAAAAATAATCACTGTCATAAGCCATCTCTCTACTGTAAAAAATCAATTTATTATCCTTAGATCTAGGAGTTCACAATGTGCCTGCCAGAACAGCACAGCATGAATTTTCAACTGTAGGAAACAGTTGCTACAGTTTATACTGCCTGCACAGAGCCCTACAGTGCTCAGATTTTAATTAAAAGATAAAAGAAGCTTTTTATTTTAACAAACTGCTTGCTGCAATTTAACAAGCAGATGCTACAGTTAAGATCAAATGCAGAATGCAACAGCGCTTATGTCTGAGAGGCTGGTATTACATTAAAGAAAGATTGTGATCAGAAGATTGCAGTAGTTTGTTGAGGATGCAAATTCTGCAAGTGTCAATGAGAGTTTTAGACTGGGCTGCCATTTGTTTTTTCACATTAAACAGTGTCATCCACACGAGCACTGAGTAGTGTGTATTTCTCTCTAACCATTCAGATGTTTGTCTTGCTTCTAGCATCCCTTATTTTACACTTAGCAGACATGCTTTAGTAAGTTATTTCTTTGTTTAGTCTGGTTAGGACTAAGAGTATCCAGTTTATCTCATTGCATAGTCTCCGATAATTAGGATGGTAACTTCCATGAGTGAATAACCTATAGTACTTCTTACAGTACTTCATTGTGTATCTGAGGATTTATTGACAAGATCATTGTGCAAAGGTGACACAAATTTTGAAATGTATCCCTTTTGAAGAGGTCCTCCTTGGGTATAACATGGGAAATTTTAGGGATCAATGTTTATTTTCCCACTGAAGTGTCGACTATGTGCATACCAAATTGAAGACAACTATACGAGACCCCAGTGCATGTCTGATTACAGACAGCCATGTGACATTTCAGCACTCACCTCTGCAATTACTGTCTGACGTATTTATCTGGACCAAGATTGCATCCCCATCTCTGTGTGGATTATTTGATTCCAGCTTTATCCTTTCTAGACAAATATACTCATAGCTAACAGCAGGAGATTCCTGATGTACACCTGACATTTGCTATACAATCTAAAAGAATTTTTTTTTTTTTACTTTCAAACTGTAGCAAACTGCTTGCTACAATGTAACAAACAGATGCTACAATTCAGACCACACACACGGAGCTCAACAGCACTAAGGTTTGACCACAAATGTAATACCGGCTTTTAAAAGCCAGTATTGCATTAAAGAAAGATTGTGATCAGATTATTGCATTTTTCCCTCTCCACCCACCCTAGCTATACTACTGTCACAAGCAGGGGAAACATATTATAAAATTTATGCAAAAAAAAAAAAAAAACACCTCTGGAGATCGGGAGTATCTAGTTTCACTGGGAAAGTACTGAGATCGGCTCTTCAAAGTTGACGATGTTATGCCTCTCAACTGTCCTGATTTTTGTCTCACATTTTGCGTCTGTTCCTCATAAAATTTGTGGCTTTCTGAATTTTTTGGGAAAATTGGTAAGGATCAAATTTGCTAAATAATGACAGGCACTTGAGTTTCAGACTACATATCCTTGAGAAATGCATGGTAACACCAGACCTTTTATTCTAGCAAAATTCCTAAGAGCAATATTTAAAATGTGTCCGTATTCAAGGCAGAAATAAGTAGAGAGCACTGAGTGAAGCAGGGAACCCAAGGGCTGAGTGTCTTATTCCATAGGGAAGTAAAACAGGTCTGCAAAACTGGTTTGCACACCTTGTTAAAGAAACTTAATGCCATTGGTGGGATTTTAGAACATCATTACTGATGTCACAAACAGCGAGGTGATCAACTAAGTAGGTAGCAGTATTTTTAGCTTCAGTCTGAGGCAGAAATGCAATTTAGTAATGAGAGAGTGTCTTTTTAATGTAAAATAGCTTGTTTGGAGGCCATGTGCTTAAATTATAACAAAGACACTTAGACCAACAGGCACAATAAGCACTCATTCAGCAATTCCCAGCTCAGAAGGGTAGAGGCTACCATCTCCTCCCAAAAGAGTGTAGACTATAAACCTTGTAAGACAATTGGCCTGAAGCTCTACTGCTTAAACCAATAGTAATAGGTTTAGAATAACAGTTGCAATTTAACTAAATACCAGACAGATGACAGTAACTTGTCTTTTTATCTACCCACATGCATCATGTCGTGGTTAGTAGGCCCTGTGTTATCTTGATGAGAAAGTCCTGTGGTCTGTCCATGTGTCTGGTAAGGTGCTGCAAAAGAGAGCATTATACTGTATTATTGTTCTGATGAGGTTGACCAGAGTGCTGTCATACAATCCTGAGATCTGAATGTGACGGCATGCCTTATGATGTGCACGATACATATGCACTGGAAAACATTAAAGAGAAAGGTTATAAAGTAATGACACACATTGCAGTTCCTGACTTCACAACCCTTACAAGAGAATACACTAGAAAGTACTGACATGATGATGCTATCCACTGTATAACTTGGCAAGGCAAATATAAGTGGCAGGTACAATTATCAGTTCAACAACACAAATGCAGATATACTAAGCACTAATGTAGCTATACACCTTGTGCATTAGACACAAAGCTTTTGTATTCCAGAATCCAAAAGATAGAAAGCAAGGATATGGCACAGTTATTATCACTTGCACAGGGTGTTGTGTGTGTGTGTGTGGGGGCAGGAGGCCTAGGCTGACACAAATGATTGATGAGTATGTGTGAGTAAGAAAGGGATGCAGGCAGGCTGAACCATGTAACTGTTGTGTGTGTGTGTCTGTAGGGGTCCTCAATGTGAAACTGGTGTAGGAGAGTCTGCATGAACACAGCCAAGCTCAGTGCTAGCTCTGTGTCCTGGTATGTCAGACAGATATGAGCCATGCATGGTAGAGGTGGCAGTTCATTGTTGCCACACCGACCATGAGAACTGGCTCTACTAGGAGATGCACTGGCACCTCCACACCCAGGGCCAGATGCAATGCTGCTGTCTGAGCATGATTGATGTCTGTTGAACATGCTTCCTTCACAGAAATGCACAAGACCATGACCCCATGGCCTTCCACATCTGAGTGTGGACAGCACACTCACCAATGGATCAGTAGAAGTATTGTCACTACAGGACCGTGATCAGGCATGGCCACGTTGGCTATCAGCAGAGGTTGTGGCTGAACTACACCCATAGGACACTATTCCCTTCCCAGCAGATGTTCCATTACAGACACAGCACTTTCCATGATAGACACCCTTCAGTCCATCACAGACATCCCTCATTCGAGTGTGTTATTCATCCGATCCAGGGAATTGGGACACAGTGGAGGCAGTCACGCATGTCAGACTGTGCCATATCCACAACCCTGAGCATTTGTCTGAAGCACCTTTCTGAGCAGGCCTGTGCCTCCACAATGGCCTAAACATATGTTGAGTGACATGGGAAGAGACATCTGCACCAGGTGGAAGATGGAAAGCAGGCTCCCCTCTGAGCACCCCCTATCAACCCTCCTGCATTGCAACTCACCAACACTTTGGCTATGACCAGACTCAACAGACATTGAAGCCACAGTAGCCACACGTCCCTGCTGAATGTCCTCACCCTCCACCTGTCCTATATTTGTGGGCTCAGTGGACTGGGTAGGCTTGGGCTACTGGCTGTGTCTGGGGAAAAAGAAGGAGGTGGCTGGATATCAACCTCTGTATCAGACTGAACCTCTGCACTCCCTAACTGTGCCTCAGTTTTACCACCATCATCATCAGTGTCTGATGAGACACTGACATCAGGTGGCATAGGGCCCACACTCCCACTGTCATAATCACCTTTGATAAAAAGTGATAAACACAGGCATATATTAATACCTGCACTACTGTGGTGCAATATATGCTAAACAACTAACAACGCTGCCACTGTTACAGGCAGTACAGCAATACACACAATGGGCCTAAAAATTACACATTATATTTCTACAACTTGATCTGCAGTACTGAAATAACTTCATTTGGCTTACCATCTGCAAGAAGGATATGTTGCTGCATTCCTGATGGTCCTGAAATAAGTTAAGCAAGAGGTACGCCCAACATCATCACATTTAACAGTAGTACAGGGGGTACTACATGTACTCCTCTCTATCTGCATGAAGTGTAAGTTCAACAAGAACATGGCTGACAACTCCAAACTGAGCTTATGACTGTACCAAACTTCAACCCCCCCCAAAAAAGACATGTGACACAGAACTAACTTTTATTTCATTTTTTTACTGTATAACAGTATTCAACTGGTCATATAACAAAGCCTACCTGGAAGCTCTTCCTGGGACTGAGAAGGAGTGGCACCAACATCAATCACAGGTAGTGGGCCACTTTGCTGTGAGTTGTCCTGTTGTAGAAGATTTGCCAGGAATTCCTCATTGTGGGATGAGAGGTGGTTCTACAGCAGGTGCACCCCCATTTACTCTCTGGTCTTGGGCAACAGCAGCTGCACGTCTCCATGTAGAGTTTATAATGTCAGTGGCCCTGTGGTGTACCTGCTTATAATCTGGCTTTGACCACCCATGAATTAATGTTTGTAATGATCTGCTGCCATAGTCTCAGCCTCTCTGGCATATTGGGATGACTCCTTCCAAGAAGAAAAGCCCAATGTTGATGGAGCTCGTCAACAGTTATTATATTCCCGGGCTCACTGATGGGGTGTCTGGACCTCAATGACATTTTCAGTCCTAGAAGACCACATAATGATAATACACATATGTACCACATAACTACAAAGCAACTGTTATCAGATAAAACAGTTAAGGTAGGTAGTCAGTAGTACCCACTGGAAAAATGGTAAAACATAAAACATTCTACAGATGTGAAATACTAACAACAGGCAGGATGTAAAATAAGGAGAGTAGCAAGAGCAACATATCTTTGTATGTGCCATAGCAGTAATTCCCAAAAGAATAGTCCATTCTAGTTTCTGAAATAACAGTAACCTTTCTTTGCTTCTCCCCACCCACAAAAGAACAGGCATATGAATCATTTGCTAATAAAACATAATTGAAATGCTAAACATGCTTTCAAAGTACCTATCTCTAAGACATTTGTATATATGTATCACACAGCTTTCTATATTCATGCATTGTCAATCATTTGTACCTCTGAAATGGCTTGACAAACATGGCCATGCCATCAGTACACTTCTAACTAATGCATACAGATAACAGTGTAAAAGGCTTTGCTTCACATTATTTATTAATATATTCCAGCATATGCACTATGTAGGTAACAAAATGAAAGCATACCTACTGGAGTTCAATACTTCTCTGTAAATACAGTTTTGGAAATATTTTGCTTTTCAGAACATGTAGCAAGTACCCTCACCATCAGTTTGGCTAGCTACACATTTGCCTTTTTATAATGGAGTTTTATTATTAATGGATTGCATATGTCTAGGCTGCATACCTCTCAACCTCTTACAGCAAGAAATCTGGACAAAGCCATAAATAATGGGGGTCAATGGCCCAAAAATAGGGACAGTTTTTAAATATTCCTCTTACATACTTGGAAATAGATAGAACAACAGGTTTTGCATCAGCATCCATTTTCTAAAGAGCATGAAGTCTGAAACTAAAACAACTGTCATTATTTTTATGACTTCAACCCTCAATAATTAGCCAATGATTTCTCAGAAAACCACAAATTTATGAGAAACAGACCAAAAATACAAGGCAAAATTATGGACATTCCGCAAAAATCTAAAGAGATGAGAGGTATGCTGGGCTGTGTTTCAGAGATGCTAATAACAGCACAAGCAGCTGAATTGCATGCTAGTCAACCAATCTGGTGGAGATACTCAGCAAGTTATAAAGCAACCATGTAAACTCCATGATGGTTTTTCTTGTGGATTTCAATAGTAGTGGAGTACAGACACAGAAAGTCTACACAGACAGAATGTTATGAGCTGCTGCTGCCTAACTCCATTTGTATGTGGTACAGGCTGCAGGCAATGCTGCTAATGCCCTAGGTTGAGACAGAGAAGAGTTTTCAGGCCACATTTAACTTATCACTACATACACTACATGGACATTGTAGAGTGCTATAGGGTAGACAGGGATACAATACAGGAACCCTGTGACCTCTAACAGCCTCAACTCAAAGCTAGGGCCTTTATGTCTCCATGTATTGGCTGTGTACTACTTGCATCACAGTCATTCCTGAACTAACACTGTGGCAACTGTTTCATTTACAAGGTAAGTCCTGAACATGTAATGTATTGTATAATAATATTATGGCATGTTCTTGTATTTCACCACTTGGTACAGTAAGCAAGTAAATGTGGGAGATTTGCACAGAAATTGATGCAACATGTGACAGCAGAGAGTTATCTCACTTGTATGTGTGCATTAGAAAGTAGTAGGGCTTAGGCCTCAAAGATTCAGACATTGATACCTCCCCAAAGTACTGATGATCACTGCATGCCCTCAATTTAGCACTATATGTTTGTAATGGGAAATCATAACAGGGAAAAGTTAGAAAGTAATGAGACACATAGCAGTTTCTGGCTTCACCACCCTCACAAGATAAAACATGCAAGATTCAAAGCAAGGAGAGTATCAAGAGCAATATCTCATTGTTTGTGCCATAACAGTAGTTCAACCTGGATCCACCCCCACCTTGAAAGAGCTGTATAACCTTGCATGTGTCATGACAGGAACCCACCTTTGTTCACCACTTCCAAAACAGCAGTCTATGGTTGTTTGTGCCATTCAACCTTCCCATAAGTTGATGGCAATTGCATATCAGTGTCCCCAGTTAACATCCTCACACATTTTAAGGTAAATGATATAGGCTGGCTTATACACTGCATGTCTATGGGTACTGGTCAGATAAATGCTGAATGGCCAAAAGCACAGAAAGGTAAGACACAGCTGTATATTTGCAAGGAATAATCATAGCAGGTTGTGTGATCACTAAGTGTACTACTTACAAATATATTAAATAGAATACATTTACAAATATCAGGTCATGCCTTGATATCAGTGTGCATTCAGTTGAACTTATTTGTGTGAGTAATCACATCATGTATTTTCTGCAAAGATGTTTGTGGGGCAAAGATGGATAAGACCCCCACTCCTGTATTCTGACAGTGCATTGCAGTGACAGTTGGGATTCAGACCTATGTACTCATATCTCACATGTGCTAACATTTTCTACTGTGTATGTCATAGATTGATTTTCTACATTTCAACTAAAACTGGTTTTCCATTTTTTTATACTTTTTATATTTTTTTTATATTTTTTTTTGGGGGGGGGGCACTGTTAGCACAGGTGGAAAAATAAAGTGAAAATAAGGCAGGAATCCGCAGGAAGACTGTAGGAAAGAACCATAGCTATCCATTTCTTCAAGAAGAAAACATGAACATATATGCAAAAGTTTATCTAAATTTGGACTGTTACCTCCAGAATGAGGGGTGACCACAACACAATCTGTTGTATGTGGAACTGTACCAACTCAAGTGTGTCATGAACACAAATGTGCAAAATGTATATATATATATATATATATATATATATATATATATATATATATATATATATATATATATATATATATATATATATATATATATATATATAAACATTTTTTTTTATTTTGTTTTGTTTCTTTGAGAAAGAGGGGTGAATGTTTGGGAAGGGCTGTAAGAATGACTGAGTGAGGTAAGTTTGGCATGCGAGGAAGCAATTGTAGACAGATGAGACAAATGACACAAGAGACAAGAGACAGGGATGGTGAAGGGCACAAGAGGTGTGTGTACACCATTGCTGGGGAGAGGGTGGGAAATCCAGGTTCCATGCATGCTGAGATGGTTGACACTGAGAATCTAGTCCTCACCCAGTGGACTGTCATCACTGTCACCTCACTGTGCCACTGGCTGCAGTGCTTGATGTCTGCATCTGCTTTGATTTATTATTTATTGATTTAACATTTGTTAACCGGGAAAGTCTGACTTGGAATTAAGCCAATTTTCAGTGGAGGCCTGGGAAGAAATGTTCCAGACGCATGTCTTTGTAATGTGGGAGGAAACCGGGCACCTGGTGTAAACCCTCATGATCGCAGGGAGGACATGCAGACTCCACACAGAAGGAACCCCAGCCGAGAATCAAACCAGAGAACCTCTTGCTGTGAGGCAACAACACTACTGCTGCACAACTGTGCCATCCTATGAGTGCTCTGCATGAGGACGGAGTGCTAGCACTCCCTCTGGTATATTCATGTACCAACCCACAGTGTGGTGAATAATTCTATGCACTATACCTGGCAGTTCCTGTTGGGTGACAAACTCTCCACTTCTGCCACTGCTCCTGGTGGGAGCCACACTCCTAGCCTCTGTGCCAGAACTATCTGAGGGGCTGGGTAGCACAGGGGTAGAAAAGGGGTTCTACCAGGCTGTCCACCAGATGTGCTGGGCAGCAGTGCTGTAGCTGGTGGAGTGGGGCAGGTGGATCCCATGGGACAGACTTACCCTACTGTGCTGTGGGAAAAAAATAAAAAAAAAATTAAAAAAAGGGTTGGAGTGAGAGAAAATAAGAAGAACATTTGTAAATTTAAATGTGACATACAAAGCATTGATACAATTATTTGGCTCTATTCATTTACCTTTACTTTTAACAATACAAACGCCTAACAATTTTATACAAGTTCCTTATTCCCTCTGGATACAAACAGGTGAGCTCCAGATTCTAAGGTTAAAACTTTTCCAAAACAAACCTTTAGTTCACTCTCAATTCCCTTAGCTCTACTCATCCTTTAACAGCTTGCTAGCAACATTTGGTTTCTGTATGCTGAAACACTCTAATATAGTGTATTGTCTTACTTACATTTCTTGGCTCCTGATTGTTTTTTCTTTTCTATTTGGAATCCCTCCTGCTGGGGTTGCTCTTCCTGCTTTGTTCAAACTTCATGCTTACTCTGCTCTCCTACCCTGCCTCCCATATCCCACCCCCAGTGCTTCTACTCTTGAGCACTAGGCTGACACTCACTCACTCTATCCATCCAATTAGATGCACTTCCTGTTATCCTGTTTCCTCCTCTTAGACCTATACCATGCTTGTGCTTCACCTATCACTTCTTACTGCACTCATATTACTATCTCACCTCACTACTTATCACCACAACACATTCCAGACATCCACTTTTCATCACACCACAAACCCACATTAACATACTACTCCATGTGCATATCTCACCATCAGTCCTACACTTGACAATATTACTAGCCTCCAATATTTTCCATTTAAATTAATACCTACTAAAAATAGTCACTGTAATCCTCAGTTATTCAACAATGAACTTATCAAACGATTGAAACTACTTACCAGTATTACTTCTAGGCTACTGCTTAGTGGTGACATCCACTCAAACCCTGGACTACTCTCGGATAACACCAACCCATCTAATCACTCTAGTCTCATCACTCCCACACATCCAATCCTAAACAGAAAAAATTCAGACCTATTGCTAATGAATATTAATATTAGAAGTATAGCCAACAAACTGAACATCCTCCATGCAACTCTAGCTACATACTCCCCAGACATAGTCATAATCACTGAAACATGGTTAAAACCAAGTACAAAAGATAATGAAATACTACCCCCAGGTTACTCCATACTACAGGTGGATAGACTCAAAAAAGAGGAGGTGGAGTTGCTGTCCTCTTTAAAGACAATCTCACTTTAACTTTCCTTGAATGCAAAACCTCACAACTAGACAGTGCAGAAATCATCTATATCACACTAACCACAAATTCAAGAAAAACACATAATATAATTGGCTGCTATATCCCACATGGAAATAATGTCCCAGTTATAGAATGTCTATTGCACTGGACAAGCAGTACACTTAGTCAGGAGACATTCATATTGGGTGATTTTAATTTAGAATAGCTTGCATGTGATACAGAGCACCCCATCCATCACATAAACTTGCATGGTTTTACATGAACTATTCAAGAACCTACCCGAATAGATAAAGCTAGTAAAAAACAATCCACCTTGGATTGGATATTATTAAATAACTCCTCTCACTCATTCCAATCAGGTTGCCTTCCTGATGGTCTGATCGACCACCTACCCACATTTCTTATATGACAAGACATATTCCCACCAAAACCTAATATGTTTGGACAACTCAGGAAAAGCATAACTTTAATCTTGATAACTTCCTAGCTGACCTACAAAGGTGCAGTTGAACTCCACTCAAATACATTGACCTAGATGATGCAGTGAACAACTTTAATAAATATTTCTTAGATATATTAAATGCACATGCCCCTGTTAGAACCATCAGAGTAAAATCAAACTATGCCCCCTGGCTAAGTAGAGACACTAGGGCCCTTCTGAAAACTAAAGATAACGCCTGAGAACTATGGTGTAAGACTAACACAGTAGTTTCTAAACAACAGTATCAAGAACTTAGAAATAAGACAAGAAAACAAATAAAACAGGATAAAATAAATTTCTGTCATAACATTCAAAACACATATAAAAAAACCCTCAAAAATTCTGGCCAGCTATAAACTCAGTCCTTCCCAAAGGAAAATCTACCACACCAACGCCAAACATCCACAATTCCGATAGCATAGCTACCATTTTTAACAAACATTTTACTGAATCTATAATTGCCCTTTCCAAACAGCAAACTCCTGCTCCTGATACCAAACCAGCCAAGTCTACAACTGGCAATGCCTCATTCTCTTTAACACAAATGAACACAGTTAGCCAGCAAATTTGCAGTTGAACAAAGAACTAAACAAAGCTATAACCTGACCTCTGATAAATTATTACAAATAATTATGATATATATATATATACATATACCAATTTAATTGTATGTGAAAACCTTTATAAATAATATTTATTGAATGAGAAAAACTAAATCTGAACACAATGTTTTAAACCTATCCAATTTAAGTTTGTCTCAACAGAAACAAAAACTTTTTTTATAAATTTTATTTTTTTTTTTATTCTTTTTTTTATTCCAATGAATATCACATTGTCACAGATGCTGAACAAGATCCAATGAATTCAGATTTGGCAAATGATTTTCAGTCTATTTTCATGCAATCTGTCTTCAGAGATTTACACTTTCAAAATCATGGATATACTATGTTGGGACATAAGGCAGTGGTAGTTCAAAACATGAGTGATTATCTTCATGAGGTTTAACTCAGTTCTAATCCTGAATTTCAAGAAGGAAATTGATTCTTTCTAAAATAGTATGTGAAGAAGGTATCATTTAAATTCTATATCTACTATCTAAAATTCACAAATCAATAACTAATCCTCCGGATGCTGGATATTTACAGGAATTTGTAGAGTATCTTAATGGCAATATCTGGTGTATTGAATTTTCCATTACTTTTGATGCACAGACCATTAACTTTCTTGATGTAACTATCTAGAGAAACCCAGATCATACCTTAGCTACTAGAGTCGAAGCATCTTAGTTCCACCAAATCAGACTATGAGGCAGCTAGTCAAGATTTATATCGTAGATTTGTCAACAGAGGATATAAAAAGACAAGACAGATTTAACCCAGCATAACTAATAGAAAGACTATGTCAGATTACAAGATAACCTATGCAGATTCCAGGACACCTACTATTAGATTTATAACAAAATATGGTAGAAATTATTATGTCATCAGAGATATCATAAACAACACACACAACATAATGGCTATGAAATGACAACTTTAGTGGTATCCCATTACAAACACATAGGTAGTGGGGGAGCAATTTATAAACAACTTACAGAACATAAACAAACTGTTAAAATCTTTGGTAACTGTAGTAGTGTTTTGTATACCTGGCCTCATGTCATTGTATGACCATTTATAATAACAATTATATGGGGAATGGTATTCAACTATTGTTTAATGTGACTCAATGACCATTCATAACCACAATTTTATGGGGAATGGTATTCATCCAACCTTTAATTAATAATATAGCTCAGGTATATAATAATATAGTGACATGTGTCAACATGATAAAAAAAATATTTTTTGAACCAGACCTGTTTATTTGTTTTTATATATAATTATTATATTTTTATATGAAAGTTAATCCTTCCCACATATATTTAACATTTAATATATTATATATACATATAGATATATCATGTAATTATATATCTTTGTTTATATAACAATTGATTGCTACTTTTTATATTTTTCATGCAACATTTTTGTTCAGATTTAGTTTTTTCATTCAATACATATTATTTATATTATTCATGAGCACTGATAGTTCACTGATGCTCATTGGTTAACTTTTGGTATAAATGTATATCTAATTATACTCTATATCATTCTCTTTAACCCCAGTTCCTACAGCCACTATAAAAAAAACTACTGCAGAAACTAAAACCGATTACACTTGCCATAGATAACTTATTCAGTGAATACCTCAAAATTGCAGCTGAATCTATAGCCTTCTCAGTATCAAGCCTGATAAATAGATCCATTCTCGGAAACAAGGTCCTTCAACTGTGGAAAACTTCCCATGTAATCCCACTTCATAAAAGGGAACCTTCCACAGAATTGACAAACTATTGGCCAATTGCTATTCTTTCACCTCTTTTTAAGCTACTCAAAAGGTGTATTCATCTCCAGGTCATGAAATTCTTACTAACAAATAACCTTCTCGCAAACACTCAGCATGGGTTTTGCCCATCACATAGTACCACTGCAGCTCTCTTATCATTCACTAATACCATAAACCATCACAGGGATAACAACAACTTTGTATCTGCCATCTTTCTAGACCTATCAAAAGCTTTTGATATGATCTCCATTCCAAACTAATAGATGTACTAAATGAACTATCCTTCTCACCATCTGCCACAGTATGGTTTCTTAACTATCTATCTGGCCATCAACAATCTGTTATATGGCAGGGTGACCTATCTCCATGCCTTCCTTTATCCGTTGATGTCCCCACAAGGATCTAACTTGGGCCCTATCCTTTTCTCCCTCTTTGCTAATAATCTACACACAGCTACTCCACATGGTTCTATAAAACAGTATGCAGATGATTCAACACGTATCTGCGCAGCCATTTCTCTACCAACTCTTCATTCTCAAACACAGGAATCTTTCACTTCTATTGAAACATGGTTAGCCAATGCCCATCTAATCCTGAACCCAATCAAAACTAAATTATTACTCTTCCAACCTAAAAAGACATCTATCTCATGCCCAACATTTAGCATAATAGCCAAAAACAATACTGTGATCTCCCCAACAACCGATACAAAGCTTCTTGGAGTGGAAATAGACAATACCCTAAAATTTGATTTGCATGTCTCCCTAACTATAAAAAAAATCCATATGAAACTTGGAAGTCTATATAGACACAAAAGGTTCCTGACCACAATGGCCAAAATTACATTAGCACAAACCCATCTGCTCTCCACTCTACTATATGCCTCCCTAATTTTAACTAATCTAAGGAAAACTGACTTATATAAGCTAGAAGCATGTTATAATAAAACTGCTAAGTTTGCATCTGACTGCCCATATAGAACACATCATTGTACAGCTTTAAGGATATTAGACTGGTTTGGGCTTCCCAACATTATTCTTTACAACCATCTCTCTCTAGCTCACAAAATTATAACACAACCAACAAGAACCCCTGCACTACAAAATCTCATCCTTTCTTACAGTTCCAGCAGACCACTTTGCTCTAACAGCAAGAACTTACTCACCGTCTCCAAGGCCAACAACACTGTCAGAGAATCTTTATTTCCCAACTATATATCTTGTATATTCTCTTCCTAACTCCATTCTCTCAATCTCATCCACTAACCACTTTAAGCCATCACTTAAACCTTATCTAAACAATAATTGGCTATGTTCCTGTACTAACCCCTCATGAGTGCTCTGATACATCACAGTATACCCAAAACATATCCAACTTCTCCCCCGGTGTTTAATCCTTTGTTCCTACCGACCTGTCTTAACCTTATATCATGACATAAGTCATACCTACAAATAGTACTAGCTATGTTCAAAGCCTAGGTTTTGTTGTCAAGATGTAACAAATATGTATGTTCTTATGTATACTACATTTTGTTTACTTTATTGATTATTGTAATGTGTGGATGAAAATTTACTATTACTCGTGGATCTTTTGTCCCTGGGCCTCTGCTGAAAAAGGACCTGTGTCCAGTCAGACTTTCCCGGTAAACAAATGTTAAATAAATAAAATAAATAAATACAAGTTTCTTCCTTACTTTTAAGACTACCCAGTTCATAACAGAGCCACACTATAATACAGACTGCAGCCACCATTCATTGATGAGTGCATATACTGCACATACGTGTGTTCCAATAATACTGATTACTGTTTACAGAAGGCCATTTGTGCCACTGGCATAGAGGTATGAAGTTGCATTCCAATAACGATGAAAACATAGCAATATTGTATATCTGTGAAGTGTGGTTTTTGATCTCACATCCAATGACTACTCTCAAATACTGTACTGTTGTTTTGTCCTGCATGCATACATTTCTTTCACAGTTTAGAGATGCATCCTCACTGTTATTTCAGAATATGGAACTGTTGCTTTTTGCTACAGACTAAGGCATGCATAGTTTGTTTTGCAGTCGAGATATCCGTGCTCAATTTGATACAACTGTATTAAATAACAACTAAGCAGTCCTTAAATTTTAACACTACTAAATTACTATACAAAATAATATTATTAATAGTGCGGTGGTGGTGCTGCGGTAGCATTGTCACCTCACAGTTAGACAATGCACGTTCAATTCTCAGAGCGTCTTCTGTGTGGCAACATGCGTGAATGGGCGTTCCTTCATTGAAGGTTGTGCATTAGGCCCAGCAAGCCAGCATGTAAAAATCTACTGCCAATCATTAGCAGACCGGAGTTCCGCTGTGGCGACCCCTAACCGGAAAAAGCCGAAGGACACAAACAAACATACCATTTAGGCAGTACTGTTCTGATGCATACTTACCACATATTTCTTGCATCCTTAACAAATGTGCTGCATGGGACCTGACATTCAAGTCTCTCTCTGCAGCAGCTGTGGAAAAAATAGAACAGAACAGAGAATAACACAACACCATTATGAATACCAGTCTTGACTCTATTCAGCTTTTAACTCTTACAATTATGCACTAAAATTAATACTTACACATCTGTGGGATGTCCCCTGTATGAAATTCCCCAAACCAATGGTCAAAGGTATCCAGCTTCCTCCTTCAGAGGTCATCAAAGTGATGTCTGCATTGCTCCACTGTGTGGGGGATACCTGTTCCACTGGTTAAAGCCCTGACAATTGTTATTCCATTTGTCAGACTTAAATTCTAAGCCTGAATAGTCCCGCTACAGCAACTGGGACCCATGCTCCTTAACTAGGAGTCCAACAAAAATTCTGAAATCCTGGACAGCGCACCTCTGTGCCTGAAACCACACACTCTCACCAGCAACTTCTGATGTATAATGAGCATTTCCTGCTAATTGCATTTTATATGCTGATGTTGTCCCACCTACTGCACATCTCTTGCTTAGTGAGAGTATAAACACTTTGGTTTGGCAACATTTGAAAACACAGTGCATTGCTTAGCATTGCACAAATGAGGGTGTGCACTGCCAACCACTATGTTTAAGTGATGTTAAGCAATGTGCAACAGTGGCAAGCACTGCAACTTCAAGATAACTTGGTATACAGGCACTTGTGTAAATGTGCTAGTCAAATGTACCATGTCAACTGTTCTCCTACACTAACAGCAATTGCCACAAGAAGGCTGAGAAAACAGTTGTGTATGTTGCACTTCATTGCTAAAATCTGCAATCTCACAACAGTAAAACAAAATTTGCACACCCTGTACTAAAACCCCGGACCATCTGCCCTCGACACCTATACTTAACCCCTGCTGCTACAGGATTAGTGAAATGATATCCCCTATTTTAGTTGTTGTAAGGTTCTTGCTGTTAATCATAGCACAGCTTCACTTACTGTGTTTGCACAATGCACATTATTAATTGAATGCATCCGGTTTATATTTGTGGCTCTCTGGATACTATCTACAACCTGGGTGGTCCATTCCTCCAGTTTGTACACTGCTGGGATTCACACATACCAGTTGTGCACAGCTAAACATGTTTATGCCAAGTGGTGCATCATGCAAACAGTGCCCCCCCCAACAAAAAAATATAACAAATGGGAGATTGTCCAGATTTTGAAGAATGTCCAGATGATTGCATCATATTTTTGGCTATTCCCTGCAAAATGTGTGGTTTCCTGAGAAATCAGTTATGATTACAGTCAATCCATAATGACATACTATTCAGTTTCATATTTCATATCCTTCAGAACATGCATGCTAACACAAATCCTATTACTCTACTTACTTTTTATGGCTATCAGACCAATATAGTAAATCTGTCCCTACTTCTGGTGTTTGTTCAGCTTTCTTGCACTGAAAGGCTGGTTGGTACTATCCACATTCTAATTCTACAGGTTTCACAGCCAGCAACACTGGTGCAAGCCACTAAACTTTGCTTACTTGCACCACGCATCATTAATATTCATGGTGCAATGGCACATGATACCGCACGATGGACAGTATTGCATACACAAAACACTCCATGTAGGCTCTGCATGGAAACTAGATGGAGTTTATTGAATCCTGCAGAGAAAGTATGAAAAATGCATGTTACTGACTTCAAGATAAAAAAAGTTTATTGTTATCTTTCTGTTTAAAATTTTCCATTGGTATGACAATAAACTCATAGATATTAAAGACCTGATTATTGTTGTATAAATAAATTTGTGTTATTACTATCTATATTATTTAACAGAAAAACAAGTATAACATCAAAATATGCATCCCCGCTGAAATCTCAGCACTCATAAAGCCAATGGCTGACACACTAAAAAAAAGAATGAAAATGTATTAGAAGAGTGATTATCAAACATCCCTCTCTCTTTTAAACTTGTTTTCTGCAAAGAGTCAAGCTTTCTGCACCCCCAAAGAAAACACACACACACACACACACACACACACACACACACTCACACACACACACACACACACACACACACACACACGGGTCTATAATGCTATAATGAATAATGCCACTTAAATTATCTTAAAAAAAGTAATCAGAAATATAAACTAATAAATTATTTTTCTGAATGCAAAAAGTAAAACAAAACAAAAAAAAAAACAGCATTTTGGGTTCGTGGATCCCACTGCCACAGAAATTAAATATTCTAAGTCCAAGTTTACACAAACTCAAAAAAAAAAAAAACAGTATAATGAACTTTCACTGTTACATAATATATATGGATCCCTATCAGTCAGAAACTTGAATTTTGAGAAACTCAAACTTCACATGCACGAGACCATACAAATGATTTTCTGAAAACTCAGACTTTGGAAAATAGCAAAAATCTACCATTTTTCTACATTTCTGCAGGGGTACCAGGACACCTGCGGGTCTATATTATATATTCGTAGCTTCAAAATTTTGAACCTCATATGTTCGACAACATATGAGCAAAAGTTGAAACGTCAAATATATAATAAAAAAGTAAAAAAAAAAAAAAATTACCTTAAAGCTCTGAGTAGGGGGGCAAGCCCTCCTGCACCCCCCTCCCCGCTACTTAAATATAGCAACTCTGAGACCACACTTTAGTGCAGAAAAGGGCAATTTTCTTATCCTGCATGTATGGAGCCATTGCCTTTCACCTTGAAGCTTTTCAAAGTTCGATCATATGGTATCGACCATATGACATTCGAACATTGAAACGTTCAGCAATTTAATAGGAAACTGCCCCCTGCACCCCATGTGGGAAGGCTGCTGCCTCACATCGCCTGCACATTATATATACCAACTCCATTCAGGCTCTGTGTTTTGAGACTCACTGAAGTACTTCACTACATTTTAAATGGTTACCACAAAATACTAATACTACCCTATGTTTTGCTCTTTTGTCTTGTAAGAAAAAGTTAAAAAATGATCATTTTGGACTACTAATAGTTAATTTAATATACATTAGCAAGACTGGCTTACCCTTTCTTGTCTTCGAATTTTAGCCAAATGAATACTGCTTGCTTATACTTTATTAAAAAAAAATAAACAAATGTTATTGTAAAAGTATATTTGTTTTGCTGTTTTCAAAACAAAAAAGAAAAGTACCTGATTTTTTTTTTTTTTTTTTTGTGGTGTTGTGAGATCCTGTTTATTTATACCTTCTCTTCTCCTTAAAAACTAGAATATTAACTGAAGCCTTGTTCTTCTTTGAAGTGATGTAGTCCAAGCTTCTCATTCTGGGATCATCCAGACTAAGGTAGACACCATTCCATTGTTTCCTCTTCAGGAATTAATTACTCTATTTGCACAATCTAATGCATTAATAAATGTAATTCAAGAGAATAGACAAAGTTTATTTTTTACTGGGAATATTACTTTTGCTTTAATATTGTTTATTCTTTATAATTTTACCACCAAAGGCCATGCTGAGTTTCTTTCCTTTTTTTTAATTGTAAAATTGAATGGCAGTCATTCTTACTTTAATTGCAGAATTGTTCCGAGATGATTTTAAGACAAGATCTTTATGGTCCAAATAAGATAATAACTTCAGAATTATGGATCTATGTTTGTTATAATCTTTATTTAAAATATTCAGACCGATAACTTTATGGGCCCTTCAATGCTAAAAGATAAACCCTCTGTTAATGTTATTTCCCCATGAATCATGAGGTTAGAAAAACTCAACATGCCACTCCTTCAATGTTTTCAGCACACTAAAAATGTTAATATTATTTTTTCTTTCTGTTTGTAGTGGTTCAGCTGGTAGAACATCTGTATTTAAAAAAAAATGGGATTATTTTGTGTTTTATTCCTCAAGCTGGCACTTTCCTTCCATCTTCTTGATACATGAGTCAATACAGCATTGTGGGCAGGACCACTGTTAGCACTTTGGGGGTCTCCTGGGCATTTCCAATCTAAGTATCATCCTGCCACTGCCATCCTAACTATTCAGCCTTTTTGTTCATGATATAAATCTTTAGGAGTAATATGGACAGACAGAACTGCTGTTACTGTGTGACATGCCTATGTACTTTACAAAGTTGAGTCATCTTACAAAGTGAGTCACAGGCACTTTATTATACAACACTACATTACAACAACCCTATGTACAAGGTTATCTTTAGGTGAAATAGTGCCCTCGGTCATGGGCACCATGGCAACCTCCACTGCCAACAGCTTCTCCCCACACACATCTCCAGTGCTCTCCCCATTTACATCCCCATTCTGGCCTTGCCACTCCACACACATTAATGTTTTCTTGATTTTCTCACATTTTGCCTTACTCCAACTTTCTCAGAAACCAAATTTTTTTTGATGATCTGAAGTGCATTTTAGAGGGGTTTGTTTGAACAATCTTTTCATCCAGTGTTGAACTTGATAAAAATCATGACTAATGAATGAAATTCAGTGTTACTGTTCAGCTTTTTTTTTTCTTGCATTCTTTCAATATACTCTACATGGCCAATAACGCACAGTAATAACAATGTAGGAAAAATGAATTAAGTCAATGGACTAGAGGCCACCAAGCCCCCCCCCCCCCAAGTTGCAATGTTATAGATGCTCAGAGGTTTACTTTAGAACATTTTCTCAACTTTTTGATTTAGTGATGGCCTGAACAAATCACAAGTATTGAAAAAATAAATTTTTTCTTTCATGGAAGAGATAAGGCATGCTCAAGGTATAATTTACAAATACAACAAAATAGTACAACACAATAAAATGAAATAAAAAGACAGATGTTTTTGGGGGCTACATTAATCCCATCTCAGAAATCTACTTGCCTGTAATACCCCCCACCCCAAAAATACAGTCCTTCTATGCTTCCTTCTGGATGTTAGATTGGGATGAATGTGAAGGCACAAGTGACCACAGTCACATATTTCACCTGACTGCTGACATACATATATACAGCATGGGCCTTTATTCCTATCCACAAGAGACAGCCATGTTCTCTGTTATGATATCAGGCTATGGAAAAAAATGAAACATAAAATAAAATGCATTCACCAATTTCAACATGCGGATGCCAGACATACATTAACTGCTTATTCCTACTCTCATAAGTTATCCACTTGTGTACATGCCTGACATTTGACAGCGAGGGAAGTGAAAATATAATGATCATTGTAATCAATTCCAACTCGTTGCTCCTAAACTTTGCACTGTTCCTACACAATCCTTAGTGATCTTCTTTGCATACCTCTGAGTTATATGAGAGAAGGGAAATAAATAATGACTACTCTGTCTCCAGCCACAGCACTAGAGTGTCCTCCTGTGTACCTCTCTGAGATTTGTCAAGAAAGTTATAAGATGATGGCCACACTATCCACAGTCCTCTAAACATACTACACAAAAATTATCTGCACACCATTGAGCAGGGCTGGGGTCAAAGGAAGAGGCCACCACTAAGTCCATATAAGAATCCAGTTTTGCAGTCTGAAATGCAGGGGACCTGAGATTCCAAAAAGTTCTTAAGTTCTAGATATTTTATGATCCATTTTATGCCTTATTTTTGAAAAATAATGACTCAAAAGGCAATTTTCCTATTACCCAGAAGAGTTATGTATGTGCCCAGCATTGTTGTGTGTGACCACAAATAAAAAAAGTGATATCTTTACACAGGCATGTGCGAGTGCACATGTCCACACATGCACACACATACATACCACACACATGCACAAATATTGCATGTTCACCTTTATAGACACAGAAACAAATCCGGTTCACTTACAACACATCTTTGTGGTGCAGGAGGAGAACATAAAAACATGGAAAAACCCATTCAGAGACATGTTAGGCACACAGAAAAGCCATGACAAAGAACTCAAGCAGAGCAAGGTGCTGTGAAATGGTAATATCACTGTGCCAGTGAGTAGATACTTTTATACATATCTTGTTTCTGCAAAAAACACTGAAGATGGCCACCTATGATGTTAAAGGCTTATGTCTATGAGGGTAAGTAACAGAAAGTCTGGCCAACTTTGTTACAGTTAAATATAATACAACCACCCACATCAGACACACACACACACACACACACACACACACACACACACACACACACACACACACACACACACACACACACTCACACACATAAATACACCATAGCAATACTAGTATTCCACTGATTGAACCAAATTATACATTTTATGATACTACTATGCAACACCAGATTACAGTGATCACTTTTATTCACCTCATCGAGGTGTCACTTTCATACATACCCAAAGTGGGGCATTATTTTATGTGATATAGAAGTGAGATTTCACTGATTAGTGATTTTTATTTTTTGCTAAACTGGGTTATAGTGTACCTCTGTTTAGGAAAAAGCTGGTAATCAGAGAATGAAGGATCTCTTCTTCTCTTATTCCTGTTTCACATTCATTCATTCATTCATTCATTCATTCATTCATTCATTCATTCATTTATTTATTCATTCATTCATTCCCTGGTTAGTGTCTTTATCCTAAACAGGGTAATTCTGATGAAATATTTAATTATGTGAATAGATGAAATAACTTGATCCTGTGTATTTATTAAAGTAGCATTCAGCATGGCCAGCATACTGTTTTATTTATTTATTTATTTATTTATTTATTTATTATTTTAATGTATTTGCTTTTCAGCTGTATACTGTGGACTTGGCTAGGAGCTTTGTTTTGCACTTTCTGCACAGTGCACAGCTAGCTTTTTCACATTCCCACTCTTATTAGCTACAATGTATTGTTTCTGTTAGTACATTGTCCCTTGCATTTCCCTGATTGCTTTCCATGCTTTGCAAATATTTTAATTAAATGTTGCTAGCTGCTATATTTATTTAAGTAGCTTTTTGCTTTTATACTTTCTTGTTTACTTGCCTATGATTTTGGGCTGTCTTTCTGTTGGCATCCATGGGGTAACGTTGGTCATTGCTTTCATGAAAATGACATGGAGTACAGGCTTGACTAGGATTTAATTAATTGAAGTTTGCCTGTTGAGCATGTTTCTCTGATTTCATGGTCATTTGCACTTTCCTTTTGACCAAGTGACTTTCTTTCTCTGAGCATGTAGCATAGGCCAGGTTAGAATAGGATCTATTAGTGCCAAATTCTAAATGTAGCATCTGGATAACTGGGTTTGTAGGATTTATACTGAGTATTGGATATTGTTTTTAGTGTCAGACATACAGTAAGACTGAAAACCATTAGTCCAGTTATATAAGTTTATAATGATAGGTCTACAGAAGTTTAAGTTAGGCATAATATTATATGCTTCAGCCACAAAGGATTTATTTTAAATCTTGGTTTCTGTCTCCTGATTACACGTAGGATAGCTGTAAGGACTAAACTATGTGTACTTTCAGATTCTGCAGGAATGGTCAAGTTACTTAATCTTTAATGCACTTGCTTTGTCCTCACTTATGCGTGCAATGACAGAATGGCTGTTTTCATTCATTTCTTTGTTTAATAGTAATGCTGCATGCTTTAATTAAATATTCATTTTAGATATCTTAGTTTTTGTAGTTCTTATTCTTGGTTATAGCCCCATGTTTGTATATATGCATGTGTTTGTGTGCTTATTTATTAATTTATTATAATTGCTTACTTATACATTTATTAACTAAGAAGTCCAGCTGGGACATTCTTTCTCGATGAAGTCCCAGGAAAAGAAATGTCTAAACAATGTGATCAAGTAATACAATTATGATCAACAAAACGGTCTGGAAATCTGCATAACAGTATGCAAGAACAAAGATTATTAAAACATACATAAGCAGCAAAATGTCACGAACAATACATAACGTCAAACATGTAGACAACTGAATAACAGCAAAAACATAGCTGTGTATTATTTATCTGAAAATCATACACGAGTGAAACCACCACGAGAAATTACTGCTGTATAAAAGTCCAACTGATTTATTAGAATGAATACAAATAAAAAGAACAGATGAGCGCTTTCGCGTACCAATCTCAAAACTCTACGAGCAGAAAGCACAAAAAGAATAAAACATACCTAAAAATCCTGTCACTCCAGGTAACTGCACGTTCCACAGAATAGTGGGATTAAATAAAATAAATAATACGAATAAGTGATGAAATAAAGCCACCAAATACTCATCACTTCTAGCACATATTTTCCAAAAATATATATGATATATAAAACACGTTACATATAAAAAAAAAATAAATGTACATATCTGTATAAAAATACCTTATTTACTATATTATTTCATATACAAAATTTCATTATTAATTAATTATGAAATATGATTGTAAACATATGAAATGTATGACTCTTATAGCCAATGTACCCTTTTATTGGCTATAAGAGTCTTACATCAGCTACTAAGGAGATGAATGATAAGAGATTAACTTTCACTACTAGATTCACTAACGACAATAAAGAAATAACAAGGATTATAAGAAAAAATTGGCATATTTTAACAATAGATTTATCTATTGCGGATATTGTGGGTATAACACCTCGTTTTACTTATAGAAATAGTAAAAACCTGAAGCGGCTACTTTGTATTGAACATGAATAGAATTCAGAAAAACAATGTTCAGATAAGATGAGAATGAGTACATATCCTTGTAAGAAGTGTAATATGTGTGGTTTGATTATTGATACACAAGTATTTATGCATCCGGATACTGATTATGTTTTTGAACCCAGATTTTTTGCTTCTTGTAATAGCACCAATCTCATATATTTAGCTCCATGCGTACAATGTGAAGCGTTCTATGTTGGTTTAACAAAGAGAAGGCTTAAGGATAGGATGTATAATCATTCTTATGAAATCAAAAAGTCTAACCAACAGAATGCTTTAGCTAGACATGTTATGTTAAATGAGGGACATGACTTCAGATTTAGAGTGTTACAACTAGTAACTCCTAGAAGAAGAGGGGGAAGTAATATGAATTATTTGGAGACTTTAGAGCTACAATGGATTTTTAAACTGAGAGCACACTTATCATCTAGTCCTAATCAGTCTATAAATATAAAGCCCATACTTGAAGCACGTAGCAATAAATGAAGGTTTTTATACTTCATATAAATATATTTATTTGTAATCATAATAGCATCAGTATTTGTTTTACCAATAAGTACAATGTAGGGTCTCATTGAATATGGGCATTTTGTCACACATTTATTTATATATTTATTAATTTATATATATTTTTATACATTTCATATGTTTACAATCATATTTGTATTTACAGTATAATAGACATTATTTCATAATTAATTAATGATGAAATTTTGCATATGAAATAATATAGTATATAAGGTATTTTTATTCTTTTTATATTTTTTCGTATGTTATACATATACAGATATATACATTTATTTTTTCTTTATATGTAACATGTGTTTTATATATCATATATATTTTTGGAAAATATGTGCTAGAAGAGATGAGTATTTGGTGGCTTTAAAACATTGTTATTTCATCACTTATTTGTATTATTTATTTTATTTAATCCCACTAGTCTGTGGAATGCGCAGTTACCTGGAGTGACATGATTTTTAGGCATGTTTTATTCATTTGTGCTTTCTGCTCGTAGAGTTTACAGAGATATTAGGCAGCTAGTATACTTTTATTGTACTGCACTGGTTATTCAATTATATAATTGTTAAATTGATAGATTGATTAATTGATCATTCTTGAGTATGAGCTTTTGTATAAAAGTGGTTTTAAAAATTTAGATGTTAAGATCTGAAGAAGCATACTGGTTGGTACGCGAAAGGGCTCATCTGTTCTTTTTATTTGTATTTGTTCTAATAAATCAGTTGGACTTTTATACAGCAGTATTTTCTCGTGGTGGTTTCACTCGTGTATGATTTTCAGATTTGTTCAGTTTTTTTTTGACGAGTGAACCTTTGGATTTACAGCAGCATCTAATTTCATCATGTGTATTATTTATATAATAAATAGAATTTCTGCAGTATGTTGTACATGGCAATAACACTTTTTTCTAACTTATTAAAATATAGAAAAATATTATATAGCAAATAATCAGTCAGATAAGACCTGAGTGTGATGCATAGACAGAGACTTGCAAACTACTGCAGTTAAATGATAATAACTAATAACTGACTGATTGTTAATTGTACTGATGTCAGTGAAATAGGTGATAACATAATTGCAAGTAGCATCTTGCAAGATAGCCTGTTTAGGTTAAGAACTGAAAAAACAACTGACAACTGATAACAAATAATAAAAAAGAAACCACTCATTGAGCAGAAACAAGTTTACTGAAGTAAATATAAAAAGTAAGTGCTTTTGTCAGGCACATAGACCAAACTTCTTCAGACAATGAAATAATACAACAGTTCAGCTTATATACCACTCCCACCCCCAATAATTACTTACTCAATTGAAATGAGTACAATACAATTGAATTAAATAAAATCATTAAATACTGTCTGTGCACATCAAAACACTAAAAAATCCAAACTATATGTTCTTAAACTAAATAAATATAATAATGAAAATGTATATATATATATATATATATATATATATATATATATATATATATATATAAATTTAAATACATTCTATTCACACACTTTTTTAAAATAAAAAAAATATTTTATCTATCCAATACTCTCAACTTCAATTTGCTACTGAAAGAAACAGTGTCATTCAACCCTGGGGGATTATGGGCATTAAGGAAGACTTGCCACCAAGTTTCCCTATCTTCCATCTGTAATTTCCAAGGTCCCCCTCACTCACCCTTCCTGACCTGTTGTAACACCACAAATTTAAACACATGGTCAGGAAAAGTTTTGATGTGTCTGTATAGGGCATTTTTTTCCTCTCTCCTACGAATCTCATAAAGATGTTCATAAATACACTGACTCAATTTATGTTGAGTTTTCCCAATGTAAAAAACAGGACAATGGGAACAAAGAGCAGCATAAACAACACCTTGGGTATGACAACTAAACTTATCCTTGATATTGATAAGTTTGTTTACAATTTTAACCTTAGATGTCATTAAAATATTCTTACACTGACAACATGCACCACAAGTTGTCATTTTACCCTGTACTTCACCTACCCTGGTTTGTTCCAAAAAATTTTTAATATTCCTGCCCCGTCTATATACAAATTCCAGATGTTTACCAAAACAAATACCCAACACTGGGTCACTGTTCAAAAATGTCCAATTCTTGTTAATTATCGCCTGTATGATACCACTGTCATTAGAAAATGTTGTAACCAAGGGACAAGATACCAGATTCTTCACACACCCCATATTCACATTGACCAACTCCACAGTAGTTACACAATCACCAATATTTGTTGTGTCACCATTAATAGGTGAGTAACCTATGTTATCATTACTTTATCCAAAATAGGTGTAAAATGACCACTAATACATTTATCTATTACCTCCTTTTTAATACTATTAATCAAATACTTAGGGTACCCCCTATCCAAAAACATTTGACACATAAAATCACATTCTTCTATAAAGTCATTATAGTTGGACACCATCTGGGCTGCCCTAACAAACTGACCCTTGATTATACCTTGCTTAACATGTGCAGGATGACTACTGTCAAAGTGTAACATACTGTTAGAAAATGTTGGCTTCCTGTAAATTTTAGATTGCAATCCATCCCTTGTCTTAATCAAGTTAACATCTAAATAAGAAATCCCATCCACCCCTATGGTATAAGTAAACTTCAAATATGTGGAACTTCCATTGATAAAGTTCATACACTCTACAATGTCCTCCTCTGTACCTTTCCAAGCTATAAACAAATCGTCCAGGTATTTCAAGTACAAGATAACATTAATAAACAAAGGAGAGGAAAGCAAAAGGGTTTTCTCCCACTAGGCCATAACAATGTTGGCAAAAAGTGGACCACATGGGGAACCCATAGCTAACCCATCCAATTGTTAGAAGTAATGACCCTCGAAGAAAATATAATTATTCCTAAGTACCACCTGCATAGGTTGTGTATACATATTTTTAATAGGCTGAGGTAACCCGAACTCTTCGAACAAAAATTCAGAAAACCATTCAAGGCCAATGTCCTGAGGAATACAACAGTACAAATCTTTAACATCAATTGTAATAAAAATGACCTTCAGATTGATTACATCCATTTTTTTACACTTATCCAAAAATTGCCACGAATCCTTACACAAATGAGGGATGGCCATAACTTTCTCCTTCAACTCGTAATCCAAATATTTTGCAGTATAACTAGTTTTAGACCAAGATGAATCAACTATTGGTCTAAAGTATGGATTATCCAAATCCTTATGGATTTTAGGGATACCAAATATCCCCGGAATTTTTGGAACATCAGTGAGCATATAATTATACTCATCCAGGTCAATTTGGTCCTGCTTCAACAAAATCCAAAAGGTCACTGTCTATCCTACTGTATGAAATGTTAACTTCATTCAACGAAGCTTCAGTGTACATGTCACCATACAAAATTTCAAACATTTTTTGCACATAATCAGCTTTATACATAATGACCAATCCCCCCCTTTATCCGGTTGCATGATCCGTAAGTTCTCATTTCTTAATTCAGTTAAACAATCATTCTCTACCTTTGACAAATTGGCATCCACTACATTATTCCTCAAAAAAATGTCAAAAATCAGTCTCACACATTTTTTCAAAGGTTTTAATAGCATAGTGGAGATCTGGGTTATAAGTACTGGGGATTTTTAGGAGAACAAAATGGCTGCCAACTATAAGCAGTGTTTTCACATAGCTCTGCCACTTACCTGTAATAAAACAGCTAATTTTAAAAGTGTCAAGAATCTTACCTGATGAGTCTACCAGCGTCTTGAGAAGGCTTTTGAGGGACTAATTTGAAGGATTGTGCTTGATCTGTCTGTCTCTTCTGCTGCTTGCCCGGAGTACATGTGCTCTGGACCTCAGAGGCCTTCCTTCTCCTGTGAATAAAAAGGCATTAAAAAGTATATACAACCATGTCAAAGGAGCTGGATCATATGGAAACCCAAATCACCAAAGCAAAATTTTCATCTATAGCATCTCCGCACCAAAATCAACACCATCATCATCTAAGGGAAAAAATGATTCCAATAACATGGAGGAGTTAAAGATTGCCCTGCAACCCATTCAAACAGCAATTCAAAGCCTCTCACAACAGCTCAAAACGTTTAATGAATCCATATAGGATCTTAACCAGAATGGATAAAACAGAAGCAAGGGTGCTGGACAATGAGGTTAAAATTGATCCGTTACAAAAGATCAAAAATAATGACACAAACATCTCATCCTTAGAGGCATAACATATTACACAAATGGATTTATTTTTGGATAAAATAATAATAGAATGTGCCCACAGAGCCTTAAGACCAGCTAATGACAATTTCAAACCGAGACCTGTATATGTTAAGATCCTAAATTACCAGCATGTGAGCAAAAATGCATAGAATGGAAGAGCTCTGACCTTCCAACCCCAATTAAACTGGAGAGGTAGAAACTGGCTCCCTTCTGCGCCTATCTAATCAAAAAGCAAATTAGATTTCAAATGCGGTATCCCAACACCCTCACTTTCTCTCACCAGGGTGTTCAGCTCTCGGCACAGAACTACAACGAAGCAACTGAGGTGTTTAAGAAAGCATTTAATGAGTGCCCAGACCAAACAATGCAAAAGTTGTAATTTATGTCCTGAATCACTAACTTACCTCGCGCTGGACATTTCGATGCCATCACATTATTCTGCTTTGGTTTAACCCTGCCCTCCAAGCTCGTCGCCATGTTGTTTAATCTTCTGAAGATACTTTGACCTCTTAATCTGGATCCTGAAAGCTACTTGATACGTAATCTCGAGATTTCATGCTACAGTCTGTCAGATGCCTTTTAATGACAGATACTGTGTCCGATTAACAGCACGCTTCTCACACAGGTCACTGCTGCTTATCTAGCAGTCGTGCGCTGCCTAAAATTTTTTTTTTTTTTCTTCCTCACTTTTTTGTGGGATGGTCTTCTTAAACAGACAGTGCCACTAGACTTTTTTTAGAAGGATCATAAATAATAAAACTGTCTGCACTTTCGTCGATATTTTGTATGGAAGTAAGGTCATGTTCACCTTTAGAAATTTATGTTGATTGCTAGGGGCAGTGTTTTCACATTTTTAGCAATGCTAGGGATGAATTGAAGGGAGTAATTGTCAGGGTCAGGTATAACAAACTTCCCTCCTACTTCCTAAATGGGAGTAAGCTGTTTACGATAGCTTTTATCAATCGTTAATGAAATAGAATTTCAGTTGTAAAATTAGGGATCTGTGAGAGAATTGTGCATTACAACTGTGGAGGAAGGGCTGAACAAATTAGCGACAACCACTCAGAGTGTGAGGGCATATGTAAACATTGGTGATGCCTCTCAGGACACACTTGGCAGTTATATCTCTCTTTCCTTAATTTGTTACCCGGTTAATGGAAAGGACCCGCTGTGTATGTACCTAGGAAATATACAGCGGATTTGAATCTACTTTATACCTCTTGCTCTTAATAGGGGTGTTTAGTGTATTTAAGGGAAAAGAATTAATAAGACCGGATGAGTTGTCATGCATATGAGCACAGGCAAGAGGTCATTATTACATAAATTTAGAGGACAGCATTGTTAATGCATTTACTGATCCTGGAGGACGGATTAACGTTATCATAGGTTCCTAAAGTTTCATCATTACTCCAGTTTTGACCATGAACATGGGTTTAGGTGAAATATTATTTTAGCTAGTCAGATCATTACTTTAATGTTAATAAGTCTTTGGGGAAGAATTGGAATCTCGTGGTTATGCAGAAGGTTTATAACTCTCAAACAGAGGTTTAGTATATCCTAATGGCGGTTGGGGAAAGATAGATGGAGTCTCTTGTAAATAATTTGATGGAAGGAAGCATGTTCAAGGCGTGTTTCATTCTAGTTAGGGGCAGTTATAAGGCTCTGATACTAGGTTCAAACATATATAAGCTCATTTGTGAAATCACAATAGTATTCTATAAGATGTAAATAAATTTCTGTTACTGACCAGTCTCTCATGATTTCTTTTACTATGGCGGAGCTATAAGTATGTTTAAGCACTGCATGGGTTTGCTATGCATTTCTGTTGATGGAGTTTTAGGATTTATTCTCTGGGAATAATACGTTTCACTCATTGGGTGGGATCGAAGGATTTATCTACAGTACCACAGTAATGAACAGTGTAGTTTTAATTCCCCAATACATATGCTATACTTAACCTATTTAACTTAGCTAGAAGATGTGGGACATAGAATCCTGGAACATTAAAGGGTTACAAACACCAAAAACTTTTTATGCATCTGACTCTTAAATCTACCTCTAATATTACTTTTCTTCAGGAGACGCATTTGTTGAATCAGCAATGGGAACAAGATAAAGATCATAGCCTCAGGAGGCACTATCATCAAAAATAGTTTTATGCTAAATATAGTAAAGATGGGTTCAGATAATGAGGGTAGATGGTGCTACTTCACTACAACATACCCTTTTTAGATAAACCTATTCTAGTTATACAACCTCCTCACCTTATTTCCCAACCACTACTATATTGTGGGTGGAGATTGAAGAGTGCAGGACCCCAAAATGGATAGATCGAATCCCAAGGCTAGATTTAATTTTTTCGGCTCTAAAGCCTTAACTGAACTGAAAGAAGATTTTAACCTATTTGACCGAGTATATATCTGGATCCTGCTCAGAAAAAGAATAGATTCACTTTCTTTTCTAATTAAAGTTGGTCTAGAATAGACTTTTTCTTATTTCCTTGGTCTTTCATAGATTGGATATCTCCTTTAACCAATCTCCTAGATCTCTCTCCGATCATTCCAAGATCTAAGGTCCAACAAACAGAACAGTTATCTGGTACCTTCTTGGGAGAGAGGATATTACCTCTCAAATTGAAGAATACCTTGATGAATCAGCTTCATAAAACAGAAACTGAGATTCAAGAAAAACACACAAAGAACTAATTTCTACAAGCAGATAGCCTGAGTTTCCATGAGATTTATATGCAGATTTAATACATTGTCCCTCTAGATTTTTGGGTGATCAACCTAAGTAAAACCTCTACATTTATACCTGAGATTCATTATCAAGGCAATGATTTCCAGAAATCTAATGAAATCATTAAAATATTTGAAAATATATTCACTCAAACCTATAAACATTGTAAGTGAAACAGAAATACAATCTTTCTTAATAACTTTTCCCAAACTAACGGAGAGACAAAATAAATTGAAATTATATCAGTCATAAATAACCTTAAACCTAACAAATCTGCCCTGATGGGAATTTTATAAAGCATTCAGTATGAAAATCTCCAAAGTGTTGTTGTTGTTGTTTAATTATATTACTTCCAACGGATTTAAAGATATTCATTTAAACGCTTCTAGAACTATTTTTCTTCTTAAACATAATATGGATCCTAAAAACCCTGGGAGCTACAGACCCACATCTATAATTAATTTGGATATGAAAATTTTGGCCATGGTCTTAGCTAATAGGCTGAAAGCTGTTATTCCATTTATTGTCTCTTCCGAACAATCTGGTTTTATCCCGGGTAGGCAAACTAATAACCAGACCTTATCGCTGGAAGCTTTGATTTATCTATCCACTTTAAGTTTGATCGCCTGAGTACAAAATTTCTATTTGACTTACAAATCAATAAACAATCATCTAAAAGAATCTATATGGAACCATTATTCATGCTTATTAAACAAGCTACTTTCCATCATCCACCTATCATTTATAACTGAAATATTTCTCTATCGGCATATGCAGATGACCTAAACATATATTTCTCTGACCCAAATAAAATATTATCTTGCATTAATTTCTTTTCCAACCTCGCAAACTATAAACTTAATAAATATCCACTCTATGATGCCTAATCTAATTTCAAGAACAGATATCAAAACTAAGGATCAGCTGCACTATTTAGGTATATACTTCTCTCAAGGAAACCATAATTACTATCAGGATAATGTAGTCAAGTACTGGTCTAATGTTCAAAATGATATCAATAGATGGTCTAGGCTTAAGCTGCCAGAACTACAATTATTAAGATGAATATTCTTCCTAGACTTATTTTTAAAAATATTATATCGACTATTTCAAAATTTATGTGGGCCCCTAAATCTATTAGGATTAGTTATACAAAACTCATCTATCCTAAGGAGCAAGGTGGACTTGGCCTACCTGATTTTAAAACCTACTATGAGATAATCAATGGAAGTAGAATATTTAATATACTCAACCTTTGTGGGCTCCGACATGGGTGACTCTGTATAATAACTACGTTAAAACATTAAAATTTAACCCTGCAGCACTCCCATTTCTAAATGAAGCAAACATAGGCATACTAAAGTTTATTATTTAACATAAAGTCCCTCCAGGCCCTTTTCAACTCTTTGAATTTGACTCACTCATATAATACCTTACAACCACTTCATCTTAACCCTAACCTTAAATTAAATCCTTCTTCTGAACACCTCTATTTCTGATCTCTTCCCCTTCAGACATCAGGCACTTTCTAGCCTAAGAACTAATCTGAACTTACCCAAAAGTACTTGATTATGTTAGATATCTCAACCTGTAAAACGTTAAGGAAACTCCTTCTCAGTAGAAAAAATTACTTCAAATTCTTACAAGTTTATTATGTCACTTAAATATCATTAACCCTACTATAAACCAAAGCCTAATCTCAAAGGCTATAAGTCTAAGCTCTAAATCTATACCCTTTAAAAGATGAAATATACTCAACTGATGATAATGAACAATGCGTACTTTACTCCTGAGGTCCTTAGTAAAATCTTTCCTAATCAATCCCTAAATGTCAATATTCAAACTGATGATATTCTTCATTTGTTTTAAAATCCACCCTCTCATGGGAATTTACCATCCTTCATATTCCACCTCCTGGTTTATCTGAAAGGAAATATAAGGTTTTGATACCTATCTTTATGTTAATCAAATATTATATCTCCTTAAATTGGAAGAACAGACACTCCCTTTCTTGGGAAGGTTTTAAATATATATTTATCTGATCATATATTAAAATGAATACTTTCTTTTCGTAGATACCATTAGATTCTACCATGCTGTTCATGATGCATATAGCTTGTTCTGGGCAATGTATGACTGTATATAGTTTCTGTTTGGTGTACATGTCCTTTATGTAAATACTCAATGGTTTTGTAATGTTTTCTTTTTTTTTCTCTCTTTCTGTATTTGTAGACATTCATGTAAATGTATTTACTGAAAATTTGCAATAAAGAGAATTTAACAAAAAAAAAAAAAAAAAAGTACTGGGGATTTTTAAACAGTAATTATTAACATTGAAAGCATCATTGTCATTTCTCTGCATAAATTTCAAACTGAGTCTGCGTATGTACATTTTTAAATCACAAATAAGCTGACTAACATCACTTCTACCACTGATAACAAAATTAAAACCCTTACAGACCACATCAGCATGTTTAGTTGAAAATACATGATCAGTAAAATGGAATACTTTAAAGTCCTTTTTAGAGTTCAGAACAATATAAGGTTTAGTAATAGTTTCTGTACTCATCTCCTGTTCTGATAAACTGGCCAGACTTCTGCCCGTACTGTCTCCAATTCCCTCCCTGCGGGTATGGGTTCCACTGTTGGCGTGCTCGGTTCTGAAAATTAGTTTTTTGAAATAAAGTACACATTGAATGGCAGTTGATTTCTCAGTTTCCCAGCTCTACTGAGAACGTAGACTATCTGTACTTGTAGTATTTACAGAGACATACTAGGAGACCACATGACACTGTCAGATAAGGAAGTAAATGTGTTCAGATGAGCATGCAAGCTAGTAAAGGACAACTGTTGGAATATTGTAGTGGAATATAATTGCTCAGTGGAAAGCACAAATGATCAACAGAAAGGTGTTAAGAATTTTTGATGAAATGCAAACTCTGTAAAGATATGCAGGTATATATATATATATATATATATATATATATATATATATATATATATATATATATATATATATATATGTAGGTAATCTCCAAGTGTAGTACCTCAGCTAGTTCTGCGCAGCTTTGGGTGTGTCTTAACTGATTGGCAGGGGAAAATCGAGTTTGTGTGGCAGGCATGCTAATTTCTGCACTGGAGTGATAGGCATGCAAATTTCCACATTGTGTATGCTGTGCCGTCATGTCTTATTTTAATACAAATAGTACTGTCCTGCTGTTACAGCTTCAGAAGTTTTAATAGCTCAATTTATTTATTTACAATTAACCTGTACGTTTTCCTTAATATTATAACTGTTTGATTTCTGTGTGTTGCACTGATAACTTCTGTAGCTTTGTGCACTGGTTAATTTACCTATACTCTGTAAGGGAAAAATCAAGTTCTTGTGACAGACATGCTAATTTTTGCACTGGAGTGACAGGTATGCAAATTGACACATTGTGTATACTGTGCCGTCATGTCTTATTTTAATACAAATAGTACTGTCCTGCTGTTACAGCTTCAGAAGTTTTAATAGCTCAATTTATTTATTTACAATTAACCTCTATAAAGTTTTTCCTTAATATTATAACTGTTTGATTTCTGTGTGTGCAGCTTTGTGCACTGGTTAATTTACCTATACACTGTAACTGCTAATTTGACCTGCGTCATAAAAGAAAGTGTCCTTGGACCAGCACACCAACCTGGTTTCTAACTTAAAATGCTTTGACATGCGAGTACTCAATTTAAATGTAATGCAATATTTTGCAGGTGAAATGTTATGTGGCAATGATTTTATTTACATGGTTATGTTTAGCACTGATGGGTTTCTTTAAATAGCAAATTAATATTGGTAGCATTGACTCTGCATATGGTGAATAGAGGGGAAGAAGGACCTGAGCGCTTTTATCTGACTTTGACTTCTTAAAGATGGGGTGAATACCTCGGTGTCATCTCCTTGGATCCACATACGTGGATGAGGTTAATCTTCCTATCCCACTATTAATTGCCAGTCCATTCACTGCATTGTTATTATTAAATATAAACACCTTTTAAGCATGATACAAGCTTAAAAGTCAGTATTACATGTTTTACCGATTTAATTCAAATTGTAATCACAATGTTCCTCATTTAGAGCAAAGAACGAGTTGGAGGGATATGAGATACAAATTTTCCAATGTAAGTTACCTAAAGGTAATATATAAAAAATTCTCAAAGTTCAAACTAGTCTGCACAGCCTTCAAATAGGTTAAAACAGATTAATTACGATAAACCTCACTAACTTCATGTCAAATATTCTGAAATCAATGACAATATTCGAGCCATATTTAAATAACATATACAATTACCCACACAAATACAATTAGATTGCTAATAACTTTCCAGAAAAAAAATGCACCCACAAAAGAGATGCGTCATACTTTGGAGATTAGCTTAAACTGTGTGAATTAGAATAGTTTTTCTGACTTAAATAAACAGTATTTAACGATGATTCAACTAAACAACTAAATATTTGTGTGCCTTGGTATGCTTTTAATATTCATACCGGTGCTGCCTTGCCAAGGCAGGAGCCATGTGAATATTCATACGGGTGCAGGGTCCTTGTGGCTACAGGCATGTTTGGGGTGGATTTGGTACTGCGCATCCTACGAGGTACTACACATGGAGATTACCATATAAGTAATCTCCAAGTGTAGTTGTTTCATGAACTTTAATATTTGTATTGAGTTCATCTGCAAATTAGGTTGGTGGAGGCAGAGATGATTCAAAGCCCAGCAAAGTGGTCATAGCAGAGAAAGGATATTGTTTTATGCAGTAAGTAAAGACTCACAGAAACTAGATATAACTGTAGGGAGTGTAATGGTGCTTCACATTTGATAACTAAAGATTCCATTGAACTGATAACTCACGACAACAGAGGAGTCATCATCATTTTGAAGTAATTTGCAGTTTCCTTATAAATTGGTCATAACCTTCATATAAACAGTGAATAGCAGCAAACAAAGCACAAGACCCTGAGGTACATCTGCATTAATTCATGCAGAGCTAGAAGTAACATAATTTCATTTAACAGAGTATTTTATTATTCAGACAGTCTGAGTATCATCTCAGCATGGAGAGTAAAGTCATTATTTTCTAAGGCCTTATGTTTATCCTGGCATGGACATCCTATTAAAAGCTTTAAAGAGGTCAGGAAGGATATTGCCTGATAATTTTTCATTGTCAAGTTTCTTCAAGATCATAATCTGCAGTATCTGTATCAAGGCTGGACCTACATTTATGCTTCACTCTGATAACATCAACAACCACAACAGCAACAACAACAACAACAACAAGCAGTAATAATAAAAATTGATTTTTATCAGACCAGTAAAAACTAGTAGTGGCCATATTTTGTGAGAATTTTTGAAAAGGTTAAAGGGATCATAAATAGAAGATAAATCTTTAGGGAAACTGAGGAACTGTCTTAGTGAAGAGGTTGAAACATGCTGACGTGATATTCTTTGATAGATCAAATGATGAGAATGATTACAAGGGAAGTAATACTTGATGAAAAGTCATTAAAAATATAGCCAGCAAATACTGTAGAGCCACATTTAAATATTTTATGGTGTCTGAAGACCTAATTAAGTGAAGACAGTATATGGAGTAACAGGAGATTAAATAACAGAGAGGACTGACTGTATCATTGAGAGTATCTGACACTATTTGCTGAATGCAGTCAGCAGTAGTTATAAAACATATGTTAGAGGGGAAGAAGAGGAGTTTTGACACTGTCCTGGGTGTAGAAGTTAATTAACTATTTGCCAGAATTTCTGGTGGTTTTACTGCATGTTCCTTTTCATAAGATAGTCAACATGTTTTTAAATGTACATTCTAAACTTCTTCTTGCAACTTTAAAATTCATAAAATAAGATTAAAATGTACTTTTATATTAGACAGCCTATAGATTATCTCAGCTAGTCATCCAGTATTTTACCAGATGCCTGGCAGTGGCAGCAGATGTTATTTGGCTTTCATTACTAATTATTGCTCATACTGCATGTTTGAAAAATCTTTGCTTCATAGATTTATAGTTTGCTTTGTGTATAAACATTGCAGTTTAAATGCTTATTTTTTTCTTTCACACTGATAAGGTCTGTAGACATGTGTGAATGGGCGTACCTTCGTTGGGGGTTGTGCATCAGGCCTGGCAAGCTGGTACGTAAAAATCAACTGCCAATCATTAGCGGACCAGAGTTCTGCTGTGGCGACCCCTAACCGGGGAAAGCCGAAAGACACAAACAAACAAATTGATAAGGTCTGTAATACTTGAGTTCAGTTTGGAATATTTCCCAGTGTTGCCGTACCCCATGAAGGGAGTACTGCCTGGTTCTTTGTTCTTTTGCTTCCATGACTCACCACTAAACCTAATATTAGGAAATTCCAAAGTCCTTGAGTTGGAATATTGTTCTCTGCTGGTAATCTCCAGTTACTACATTCTGTCAGTAAGTAGGTATTTTCTGGTGTTTTATATTTCACTGCTGTGACTGCTCACTGATTTCTACTAACATTGTTAAGGAAGCTAGTACTGGAACTACATATTATACTGTGTGCTTTAGAACTGAGCAGTTTCATCAATTTGTATGCTGTTTATTTATCTTTTTAAAGAGATTACTTATTTTGAAGGCAGCTTCTTATATTTTTACTGTAAAATAAACATAAAAATAAAAATTAAAAATATGTATCACATCTAATGCAATAAAATAGCAGTCAGAAATATTCTAAAGGCTACGCTGTGCCTTATTTTAGATTTTTTTCTGTTTCAATTTCTAGACCTTGCTGTTTTATACTGGGAAAGATTTTATATGTTATTGCATTCATTTGTTGGATTATGTCTCTTTCTTTAAAGACACTGTCCACTTTTACCTATATTTGGAGAAAAGAACTGGACTGCCTGACATTTAGACTAGGACATTTTGTTGTTTTCACCCTGAATGCTGGTATTACATGGTTTTAAATTTGGTTATGTCAAAGTTCAAAATGTAGTTTTTTGTTAGTCAGACTTTATCAATGTTACGTTTGATGAATCAGTTATTCTGTGTTTGTTTCTTACTCTTTTATTCAACATGCATTGAGCATCGATATCAAGTCTATTCTTACTGTTACATTTTATTTATTCATTTTTATATTTTGAAGCTTTAGTCTTGTTTTGTAAAGTGTTTATAGAAACTAAACAGTTAAATACAGTTAAACTTTAAAATGAAACCTGCAATGCATTATTGTTTTGTTTTATTTTTGCTATGATTCTGAATACAGTTATGAATTGAATACACATTGCAAAGCAGACAAAACTTATTTTGGATAAAGGAAATGGAGTTAAAGAAGATGACTAATTCATCCAATAGGAAGTTGGTAAGTGAAGGCAGCTCACTCACATAAAATATTACATGGCTGCACCAAACTGTTTGGCATTTCAAGATACACAATACCTTAAAGCTCTGAGAGATTTTCTTCATTTTAAAAATGACAAAAATGGCCAATGTACATATAAATCCAGTAGAACACTTTGTCTGCAATAATTTAATTCATATGGATCTCATAAATACATTCTATGAAAAGAAATTTAGTGTCACCAACTTCATAGTGGGCAGAGTAAAGGATCTGTGGATCAGAGATGGAGCATGCCAGATTGATATAACATTGAAGAGCATCCCTTCCCTGGGGGGAACAGAAGAATATTATATCCTGGTGTTGCAAATGAAATGCCAAAACCAAATTGCTGGAGTTTGACTTCAGTGATAAAATTTTTGTCTCTTATATGAAGTGTGAGTTGTATAGAAGATGCAGTTTGTTACACGTACTTATCATTAATACGGATCACTTTTATGTCTTATTGCAAGCGCACATAAGTAGTTGGAGCAGTGATAATGTTTTTCATTGAGCCAGGGCTTGGATGCACATAATCAGATAGTAGTAAAGATACAGGAAAAGGATAACAATAGTAATGTTTAAACTATCTGACTTGGTCGTTGTTTGCATTCTGTTGTGAAGTAAATTGAATGCAAGTTTTCTCAAGGTACATTTCTGACATTTCATAAAATTGATATTTTACATAATATGTTGCAAGGTTTTCTGCATATTAATATAATTTCTGGGGCCTTACAATAGATTGTACATTTTTTTGCTATGAATATGTTCATACAGTTTTGTAAGTAATAATATTAGTCTAATACAGAACACTTACACTTATATCCATAGGGTTAACTGTTGTTTATGAATACTAAGCAGATTTGGAAATTATTTTAAATTTCATCAAGTTTCTAAACATCACAGGCTTTACTAGTTTTGGGATTGGCTAACATGTGGTAGGTAGCTTAGCTGAGGTGGCTGAAACTTCTTGTGATGAGCTGTCTAGGCATCTATACCTAGGGCTAAATGCCTTAAACATAATTTTTCTAAGTCTACACTAAGACCCAATGTGCATGTGTCATGCCCCACTTGGCTAACAAATGAGAATTTCTGTTATCTGTGCTCCTGCATGTAATAGAAGGAAAAGCAGAAATACTTCTACCCTGTATCCAAGAAGGACCCAAGATTTGCAATGTGTCAATGGGGATTAATACACTAAAAAGATAAGAATAGTGTGTCACTAAACTTAGACTGCATCATGACTCAGCAATCAGCTTCATATTTTCTTACTTTCTTATATTTCTGGGGATAAGATATCTTCATTTAATTACCCACTCAAAAGTGTATTACATTTCTGTGGATCTTCAAGTAGAGCAGCTGGTGCACATATCATAAATAAATAAATAAACAAAATAATAATAAAAATGTAATAGTACAACCATGTAATGAGGATGTCAAGAACATTTAAAAAAATCACCAGGTAGAGTAATAAGTGTTTCATTTTGAGCAGGTCCCTTACATGTTAAAGACTTTAGAAATGATGTTTATGAGAAAGCATGTCAGGACAGTGCAGTGGTGTAGTGGTTAGCATTGTCACCTCACAGCAAGAGGTTTTCTACTTTGATTCTCATCTGGGGTGCCTTCTGTATGGAGTCTGCATGTCCTCCTTGTATTCGTGTGGGTTTCCTCTGTGTGTTTCTGACATGCAGTAGGCAGATTGGGCACTCTAAATTGGTCCTAGGTATGAGTGTGTGAATGCATGTGTGTGGTTTACCCCCTGAGGAGGGTTGGGCCTTGGGCAAGAAACCCAAACCTGTACCTGCTACAGAAACAATGAGTGCTGAAGGGTGCTCATTGCCCAATGTGCTGTATGCACGGCAGCAAATTCAGGATCCAGGAGGAGTCACATCAGTGCAGTAGAAGCCTGAAATGCACATTACTATGAGATATATATCTTTTCAGAGTTAAGGCATTATGAGTTGCCCTTCCTAGCTGCAGAAAACGCTTAAAGTTGAAAGTTGTTTTCATAAATGATACTTCACAATGTCCTACATTTACATGTTACATGATTCATTCATTTTATTTTTAGTCAGGGCATTTTGAAAGTGCCTAGGCTTCTGAATTTCAAGCATTTTAGTACAGCTTACTGAATAACTGACAGAAATAGAAGAAGACATTTCACACGTTGCTCAGTTCTCATCATATAGCATAACAGCAACACGTGCATGTACAGTGATTATTGCAATGTCAACCCAAACTACAAGAACTAGGATAACAACATTATTAACTCAGTTTGATTCAACACAATGTGTCCCAGGAATGCACAACAGACTGGAGGCAATAGCATTAAGTATTACATCAAGTCCTGCAATGGAATCATCTACAGTTGTCAAATGGCTCTCAGTTTTTTTGTTGTGGACCAAGCTATATCTGTATGGGTAGCATTAAACAAGGGCAGGAGTGAAGTAGTTCCTGACAGTTCTGCTTTATAACATTGCTGCATCATATTACATTTGAGTATTACAGTACAGAACATAACATATAAGTCTATATTTGGATGTCTTACAACAAGAACATCCATCTCTTGCCATGTGACCTTCACAACATCATGCCTGTGCACTGCTTTAGTGAGCAAAGTTACATACTAAGTGGTGTTACTATGCCTGCAGTAGAACTGCAGTTCTATTGATCCAACTACGCCTAGACCTACATTGCTTACTTTGTGGGTCTTTTGATCTTACTTCCATTTAAATGAGTCTCTCATTATAAGAACAGAGGCATTTACAGCAGTCTTACTCAAAATGATAGAAAAAAAAAAAAAAAATTCTCATGCAGTTTTCCTTTTTTCCTGTATTTGCCAAAGATGCTCATAACATTAAAATTGTTACACCACATCTTACATCCTGTTGAGATTTTGTATTTATGCAATAATGTAAACTGTTCACTGTATATGTATACACTTTGCAACCACAATTTCTTCATGCTACATGTTTTAAAAACACTAAAAGCTTATACCATATTAGTTAAAGCCTGGATACAAATACAGTTCACCAAAAGCTTGCAAAGATCCCTGTAGCATTGTACTTTCTAGCGTGTGGGGACTGTTGACTGATATCAGGAAAAAATCCTGGCCTGTCATGTACAACCATTCCTATAACTAAATATATACAAATATTTCAGTTTCCCTCTATTAATGCAAATAGCTTCTGAAACCAAAAAAGCTGCATTCAAGACTTGATTTTGGAAAGTCATACAGACAGTCTATCCATTATGGAATCTAGGATGAAACATAATGGTAAAATCCCTATTTGCTAGTTAATCACATTCCCCAGTGTAGTACACTCAAATATGGATAAGGGATGGTGAATTTCTTCCAGTCTGTGTGCACATCAAGGCAGCCTTCTGAACAATTCATCTCATCAGACTCACCACCAGTGCTTCTGTAATCCCTTCCCATCTCAGTAACTGTTATGAGTAACATAGTGAATTCTGTGGTACTATAAATATATGGGAGCTACACCTTAAAATCTGATAACCTAGGTATAAGAAGCTATCTCATATAAAGAAACTTTTAAAGACTGTATCATTAGTAAATAAATCACAATGATTTGTCATACTCCCTCAATATCTATTTTGTTTTAGCAACATCCTGAATAATACTCATCCCAATAAAGAGGGCATTATTGCTACTGAAAGTAAGAAGTAGGTAGGTAGGGGTTGGTGAGTGTGTGTGTGTGTGTGTGTGTGTGTGTGTGTGTGTGTGTGTGTGTGTGTGTGTGTGTGTGTGTACGAGCTGGCTCTACATGTCAAAGTTTCCGTAGGTATACAATCTTCCATCTGTTTGTATGGGTTCTTGAGTATAAAAAGTTTGTAGTCTGATGTATTGCTACACCAGTATAAATTCATTAAAATGGTTATTTTGTGGAATCCTGTGCTCATATCTTGACTTACTTTATCCAGACATTTACTCACCGGATAAACACTGCTGCTCCCATTTTTAATAAGAAGGTACCATCAGCATCATACATTTTTCTGTGTTTTAAGATCAAAGCATTTACATTTTAAAAAGTAATTCAGTGGCACTATATGTTAAACATATTGAGCTTTTTAGTTCCAAGTCTTGGTCTAACTGAATGATTGATTATGACTGTATATCAAGGTACACAGGATGCTTATATAAGCATTCTTTACTTTAGTCATTAATGAAAGTAAAGCTCCTCTGTGGATAAAGCTTGTGGTCTCTCTTGTTATCCTTTCATACTTTTTGTTTTTGCTACAAGTTATGTTGAAAACCTTTACAGTGAAGTGTGTAGCATGAGGAATGAATGAAGGATATGACATTGATTTAGCAATAAAAATAAAATTGCTGGTATAGTCAGTGTGATTAGAACACAAATTTTGAGCTCTGTCCTATAAATTTTATTGCATAATGGCACAATGTAGATTTACTGTATAAATGTATCTATGTATATCTACATAGAGAGAGACTGATATATAGATACAAATGTAGATATACATAAAGAAATACATTTCTCTTGCTGCATCATTGGTTAGAATAAGTCCACAACCATTGGTTTACACGTATACAGTATACCAGTTGCAGTCATTCTCATGTTTGAACCAGTGTCCTTTATCTGTATGTATTTTTATAATAAAGCATTATTGTTATGTTTGTTTGTCAAATGGTAATATACAACACAGATATGTCTACAAGGATGCTTCCTGCTGGGGCACGCTACCACCAGCATCCTGATAACTTGATGTTAGCAAACTATTTTAGTCATCCATCCATTGCTGGACAAAGTTACGGTCAGCCCATACTAGATTAGTGCCCAGGGTGTACAGAACTCAGGTAACTGTTGCCTGTGACAAGGATACAGGATTGAACCTTTCTCCTTCATTTGCCTACTTTGTAATGTTGGGCAAGTCACGTAACTAGATATTACTTTGGAGAAATTGTGAACTTGGGCTAGGATCCTTAATATTTTCCCAGACTGCCTGCCTAGGAACTGTCTATGAAACTATGATCCTGAAAGATGGGTGAGCTCAGACATCATGCTATTGAGGGTGTGATATGCCGGATGCATATCAGTTACATATGAGGAAATTAGACAGCTATGGGAAACTGCCAGGGGAATATAGCAGGAGATATTTCAGATGGAGATTCTAGACTCATGGCAGTTCTGTCTGTTTGGAGTTGTCCATAAGTTGGAAATGGCCTAAAGAAAAAGACTCAGAATTACAACTTGCAATGGGGAAAACAGTGAGAGTGTAGAAAGCAGGGAACATAGTTGAATATACAAAAGGGGGCAAAAGCATGTATGAGTAAAGTGGGATTGGGCAATAAAGAGTGAATGGACAGACAAAGTAAGAACTGGAAGTAGAATTGGGGGAGCACTGCAAATGAGGGCATGGAAGAAGTATAAAATGGGGAAAGGAGAATGCTGGGGATCACAGGGTCTATATCACATAGTCGAAGTTACGTAACTTCGAACCCCTAATGGTCGAACCATTATGTTCAAGTTACATAACTTCGATTACCTAAAAAAAAAAACACAACGGACAACAAAATAATCTGTTGTAAGTAAGGGGGAAAGCACCCCTGCACCTCCCACCCCCCTCTACTTAAATATACCAACTCAGAGATCGCACCACATTGAAGTGAATGGAAACCTCCGCCTATGGAGATTTCCATTCACAAGCTCGAACTTTTACAAATTCAAACATATGGTCTCGACCATATGTGGTTCGAACTTGTAAAAGTTTGATGACATGACAGGAACCTGAGATCATAAACTAAGAGAATAATTAAGGGAAAAGATAGATATGAGGAAAGGAAGAAACTTTAAAATTAATATTAACAGTTGGGAAAAAGAGTTTGAAAAGTGAGATAGAGTAATGCAACAAGCTGTAATAAGGAAGACTGTCTTATTAAGTGATCCAATCAAAATGATATTATTAATGCAGTGTGTCTAATGCTTTGCATAATGTTTATGAGTCCTTATTAGGGAAGCTATAATGTAATAATGCCAGATTATTGAAATGCATTGAAAAAATGTGAAAAAAACAATAATGACAAAAATGTATGGTCTGTCATACCTTATTTTTGTTAAGAAATGCATAAAATAAAATGATTTGCTCAGTTAAGAAAGAAATCATGTCCACAAATTGCTAAAGTACTTAGCAGTTGATAATGTATTCCCTGTATTTGGAGTAGAAGTATCCTTGCTTAGTTTTTTTTCCTTCTGAATGAGCTTTTTCCCTATTATTGTTTTCTTTTTTCCTGAGGTAAATGGGCAGGATAAATGAATGATACTGTGTAAATGTGAATATATCTTTTTCTTGCTGCTATGGTACTGTATTTTTTTAATGTAGAAGGGGGGTTGTTATGTATGGGCTAAAAGGAAGAAGTAAATTGTGATTATTTATTTTATTTACTTATTGACATTTGTTAACTGGGTAAGTCCAACTGGGCTTGGAGCCCATTTTCAGTGGAGACCATAAGCTCCATTATTAGACAGTTTTAGAAAAATCATGATTCAAAAGAATGCTTTAGTACATACATATATGAGATAACAATAGACAAGAATTCTAAAACAGATAATATTACATAGCAAGAATAAGAACATAGTAAAAAACAAGCATCAGGATATATACATTGTTATTTACTTAGTAAATAAAAAGTCACTAGAGAATATTATTATATTCATTGATTAAAGCATTTAGCACTTGCTGTCTTACATGGAAATGTGGGAGTGAGATGAGAGAGAAATTAAATTTTTACTTTTGGTGGGTGAGATGGAGCTTATGTTGGATCTTGGCAGGGGCAAGACTTGGAGTTAAGTAGATAATGCTTTAGTTCATTTTTAAAGTGTAGGGAGTGAGTGATGGAACGTATGTGTAAGGGGAGTTTGTTCCAAGCAAGGGCAACAGAGTGTTTGTATAGTAGCTTGCCCACAGTTTTCTTGGGATGGTAGATTTCGAGTAGCTGCTGTTTAAATGTGCGGAGGGTTCTAGATGGTATTTAGATAGAGATAAAGGATGACAGAGATGGGCAGGATGAAGGTTTGTAAAGAATGAGATGCAGCATTTGAAATTGAGATAGTTGGAGTTGTTGGGGGAGCTCGAGCCACTGCAGAGAGTTTAGAGCAATGCAGTGATGAGCCTTGTATGGAGTATTTGTGACACATTTTGCAATTTTCTGGTAAGTTTGTTGGAGTTTGTTCAGGGTTATGGTTTGAATGTTGGTGAGTACTGGAGCGGCGTATAGGAGGGAGGGCAGGAGGAATGATTGTGCTAGTGTGAGTCTGGCATTGGGGGTTAGAAATTTTTTTGTTACATTAAAGTAACCCCAGTTTCTGGTGAGTTTTTTATACATTGCAGTGTGTGCAGGTTGAATGTGAGTTCATCATCTATGATTGGGAGGGTTGGGATGGTGGCCTAATGGTTAAGGTGTTTGCCTTACAAACACAAGGTTCAGGGTTTGACTCTCACAAGTGATAACTGGCTAATGGCTCACAAGGGCAGTTAGCTTAGTACTAACCTATAATGACACCAACGAGTTGTGTGTGGCTAACCGGTTTAATAACTGTGTTGTTAGAAGACTTGATAGCAAATCTGGACTTATGGTTAGTAAGAGATCGGGGCAGGAAGAGTAGGAGTTTGGTCTTTTTGGGGTTAAGAATAAGTAGATTATCAGATAGCCATTTTTTGGTGGATAGAAAGGCTTGTTGGGTTAGGGTATGGAGTTCGGAGACATTATTTGAGATAGAGATGAGTGTAGAGTCGTCAGCACATTGGATGAAAGAAGACTGATTGCAAGATGAGTAGAGATAATTGGTGAAGACATTGAATAGGAGGGGACCCAAGATGGAACCTTGGGGTACTCCAGTTGGGACAGGGAGGAAAGGTGAAAAGGATGAGAGCCATTTGATGGATTTTTGACTGCTGGATAGGTAGCTACTGAGCCAAGCTAGGGAGGAAGAAGATTGGTTAAGTTTAGCAAGTTTAGAGTATGAGAGACTGTATCAAAAGCTTTGGAAAGCTCAGGGAAAAGGCAGGATATGAGTTTGCTGTTGTCTAGGGCTTCGGCAATGGTATGGGTAAAGGATAGGAGGGCAGTAGGTGTGCTGTGTTGGCATGGATGCCATGCTGAATGGAAGTGAAAAGGTTATGCTGGTGGAGGTGATTAAGAAGTTGAGAGTGAATGCATTTTTCAAGTATCTTTGAGAGGAGGGATAGAATGACAATGGGTCATTAGTTGCCAGGGTCAGTGGAGTTTCCACCTTTGTGAAGAGGAATAGTGAAGAAGGATTTCCATAGGGTTGGCACGGTGGATTCTTGCATATATCTATTGATTACTATGGATATAGGATAGGCAGTAGATTCAGCGGCTAGTTTGAGGAAGGTAGGAGGTAGATTGTCAGTAGAGGGAGAGCAGGGTTTGACCTTAAGAAGAGATTTGATGTAGGAGGTAGAAACAGGGTGAAAGGTGAAGGTAGTTTGGTTTGTAGGGTTGGGAGGGGTAGGTATGGCAGTAGTGCTACCATTTGAGGGTATGAGTTTATGGATTGTGCCAATGAAATGATGATTAAGGAGGGTAGCGGTTTCCAGTGGGGATGTGTTTGGGTAAGGGGAGGGGTTTGCTGGACAACCAGGAGAAAGTATGTTGTTTGGAGTAGTCCAAAACGTTTGAGAGTTGGTTTTGCTTTTGAGCTGGGCGATGTTATAGGAGGACTTTTTGTCATTTGTAGTTTGTTTATTAACAAGGTTCCTAAGTTGTCTATATTTGAGTAGGAAGGGTGGTTGTTTAGTTTTGGTCCAGGCTTTCTAGACTCTATTTCTTTCTTGCATAAGGGACCTAGTTTCTTTGGAGAGCCATGGGGCATGGTTTGATTTTATTCTGACCTTCCAGGAGGGAACAAGAGAGTTTAAAGTATTCAGGAAGATGCTGCTGAACATGCTTACAGCATCACTGAGAGGGATTTGTTTAATGACTGACCAGTCTATACTGGAAAGATTAGAGCTGAATTGGGAGATGTTAAAGTTGGATAGTTTGCGGCAGTCTCTGAAGAGGTGGAGTTTTTGAATTTGGGAGGTGTATCTTAAGACAGATGTGGGGAGATGATCGCTAAGGGAATCAGGTAGAGTGATGGGGTTGTAGTAGTGATGTGGAGAGTTGGTGAGAATCCAGTCAATTATGGAGCTGGAGCATGAGTTTTTGTGGAAGCGTGTGGGGGATGAGATCAGTTGGTGGAACCCATGTAGGTTGATACTAAGTTCAGGAGAGTCAGTAGTAATTTTTGACCAGTCAATGTTGACATCTCCTAAGATAAGGGTTTCGTAAGGTATAGTGTCTGAAAACCAGGACAGAATGTTCTCTAGGATGGGTACATTGTTTCCTGGAGGGAGATAGATGGAGGTGACAGCAAATTTGTTATGAGGATTAAGGTAGCAGTTGAGGATGATACGTTCAGCTGGGTGGAAGTCAAGAATAGGAGAGGGGAGTGGTGAGTGGTTTAGGCTACTGGAGTAGAGGATGGCTACCCCACCCCCTTTTTTTGGGAGTCGGTCAGAGCGAAAGATATTATAGCCAGGAGGGAGTATTTCATTGTTTGTGATATGTGGTTTGAGCCATGTTTCAGATAGGGAAAGAATGTGAGGAGTAGAATGAGCTATCCAGGTATGTAGCTCAGTGACTTTATTTGTTAGGCTTTGAATGTTTAGAGAAAATATAGTTAGATGTTTAGATAGGGATGAAATATGTGCATGAGGTAGGGATTGGTGGGATGTGTGAAGTGAGGGAAGGGTGGGGGTGGATGTGAGGGGTGTGAGGATTTGAGGACAAGAAGAGAAGAATTTGTGTGAAATGGGACAGAGCTGTGATGGGTATACGTGCTTTAGGTAGCTTAGGTTTAGTCTTGTGGGTAGATCTAAAGATATGAAGTATATGGAGTTTATGAAGACTTATAGTGGAGAAATTGAATAGATTTGGTGAGATAATAAATGAGGAAGTTGTTTGTGAGGTATTATTTATGTAGGTGGTAGGAGAGCATGTAACTGGGTTGGAAAGGAGGGAGTGATAAGAGGTTAGAGCAGAGAGAAGGAAGAGGAATAGAGAAGAAATGAGGAGGTGTTTCATGTTGTAGTGTGTGCAGAGTGGTAGGAGAATGACTTGAAAGTCAAAGGTTAGTAGGTAAAAAACTTTCTTACACTGTGAAGGACACCAATGAGGAAGAGAAAAGGCAAACACTACTAAAAACTCCTGATGTCCACCACGGCAGTAAAACTTAATAGTAAAACCAAAACTTTAATAAAAAGAATATAACATAAAATAAGCAGTCCTCAGTCGTCCGATAAGCGCTTTCGGCAAATAAGCCTTCCTCAGATCGTATAAGAAGGACTGTTCAGCTTTTGTATTTATAAGGCATCACAGCCATTCCTCATTTAGTTCTCTGACATGCCCTTGTTGCAAACCAAAAGGAAGCCAGCTAGCAGAGAGGTATAATTTCCTTCATTGTAATTAAAGGGGCAGTGCTTCTCTTTACTATAGGATTGTATATGAGAAAACTAATAGCTATGGATGTGAATACATTATATGAATGAAGCAACATTCAAGTAAACTTGCTAATCATATTCCTTCTATTCTTAAGTGCAGGTTTTAATGGCACAATAGTATTCAAGCCTGGTGATCTGTTTGCTCTTAAATTAATTATCCAGCATGTTTCCCTTAGCTCTGTGCTATTATGAACATCACCTCCTCTTGTGGTCTGACAGACTGCCTGTATGGCCTTAAATACAAAGTAATGAGAAGGATACTGTACTACGTGGGCTGCTAAGGCATTACTGGGATCTTTCTGTTTGATGTCCCTCAAATGTCTGAGGATACGTTCCTTAAGACGTTGATCTGTTTTGCCAACATAGAAAGCACTACATTGGCAGCAAGTCGCTAAGTATATGATGTGGGAACTAGTACAATCAGCACAGACATTAAAATTGTACTGTTGCCTGGAGTATGGATGTACAAAAACATTGGAGCTGTCAATGTAGTTGCAAGCTTTGCATCTTAAGCACTTGAAAGTTCCCTTTCTATTAGAATTGGGCCTATTTCTTTCAAATCCATCTTTGTTGCAAATGAGACATTTCAAATTCTTTTTATTTTTGTATAGGAATCTGGGCTGTTCAACTACAATGTCTCTTATTTTGTCATCAGTTGTCAATACCGGTCAAAACTTCCTAATAACTTCACATACTTGCTTATTGTCAGCAGTGTATGTTAACATACATTTAAGTTGCTGTGATTGAATTTTAAGATCCAGGCTCTCATAATGACTCGATGTGGGTTCAGAGAAGTAGGGACATCCCTTTCCTCTCCTTAATTCCTGTGGATCATGCTTCAATATTAGATTCTTTCTTTTCTCGCTGCCAGTGTGAGAGACCACTTGTACTGAGAATAAGCCTTTTGGAATCTGACCATTGGTATAAGCTTGTTTATAGAAAGGCCTTACATGGAAATACGTCACACTGAGCAAGTCTTTTGGAATCACAGCAGACTTACACTGAAAGTAACTTTTAGAATCTGGCCCTATAACTTGGATTATAAAGTGCATTCAAATGATTACAGGAGTTTTGATATGAAGTGCTTGTAAATACATTGTGACAACCTCCAAGCAGAGTTCCCTGTATCATAGTTGTCTCACTTGAAGCACTTTACATTGTGAATAACACATGAGTTACAATTAAAGTGCTAAGTGTTCTGTCCATGTGATGAAGTTCTAAATGTGGCACTTTATGAGTAAATCTACAATAGGTACAGAAACCACATCAATATGTTCCAAAGACATGAGTCTGGAGCGTTTCTCCCCAGGTCTCCTCCCCAGTCAGACTTTCCCAGTAAATAAACAAACAAACAAACAAACACGTAAATAAATAAATGTTCCTGTAGAATTCATGGAAGATATTTGAGCATCATTTTCTCCAGAAAATCCATAAGGTTGTCACTTTTCTGTTAGAAAATGATTTCTCCCAATTAAATTGATAAAGGTCGTTCCTTTTAATATTCTGCAACCCCCTTTATTGAGTTTCTTAACTTCATCAGAAAAAAAAAGAGGAATCAAAATCTAGAGGAGAAGATAATTGTAAAACTTACAGAGTGTGTTGCTATGGACACTTGTTCAAAATGGGAACATACTGTGTCTTCATTCTAACAGTATTTTTGCATGATATTATTAATGTAGCTCTCATAAATCTCATTTTCAACAGCAAATCTTTCAAATAACAAACTTCAACAATGAAAGTGTAATCAGATGTTAATAAAGGCAGTATAATAAACTGATTTTAATTACATTTCTTTGACATGCTGTGGGTGGCTACTGGAACTATATAAGTTATTATGGACAAATGAAGTTTTCATGCAAATGATTGAACAAAATGAATCATGCCTTATATGCTGAAAAATGTCTATGTTTAATAAAATAATTATGTCAGAACCCTATTGGCTGTTTAAATAAGAAACCCAATTCTGTATTTCTGTGCTGATCATAATTTATCAAGATATTTTCTTGAGTCACCTTGTAGAATAAATTGATCATCAATATGTCTAACATAATAAAAAACATGTTCCAACAGCTAAGGGTTGTATAAAAAGTTTGTTCCCATTCCATTAAATCTAGATTGGTAAATGACAGAGCTGTTATTATTCTACTGCACTTCCATTTTCTGTTCTTAGTACTGGTTGTGAAAATGATCATAATATAAATTCTAATATAATAAGGGACAAGTCACATGTACATCATCACTGTTCATTTACATTGTGTTTGAAAAGAAAAATCACCACAGTCAACCTTTCATCTTGAATGATGATGGAATAAAGGGCCACAATGTCGAAAGCAAATAAACTGTTTAAGCCCTTTATACCAGCATTTGCCAAGATGAAGGCGTGTGGATATACTTTTTTTCCTATATTCAATGCCATTTCAGTAGAGTGAAGGGATAAACAGTTCTACTGCAAGTGCCCAAGTTAGAAGCACTTGAAAACCATTGATCTTAGTCCAGGAACTCGAACATCTTGTAGCACATGTAGGCTGCAGCTCTTGCTCAAACTCAAACATGAGTTGTATTGCACCTTACCTAAACACATTATTCAAGTTCAAGTGAGGTAAGTGTGACAGCCATTGGTATGGGGTAGGAGATTAGGTCACTGATCAGGAAGGGAGAGGAAGGAGAGCATCAAGTTTAGGGAGTCAGAAGGGAGTTTTAGGGTGAGGTAATGATCCGGGAGTTTAGGGTTGGGGGGTTGTAGGGTAAGAGAACAAGGACTAGGTTAGGAATTTGGTGGGAATTTTAGGTTTAGAATTAGAGCTCTGAAAGGGCTACATAGTATTATAGGGATCGGTCTTGGTATTGCTAAGTAGGTACAGATGATTGGGTTAGTGGAAACGTGCACATTTGCTTTTTTGAGCAAGTAGCAGTAAGTGTATCACAAGATACTAGCAAGCAATCAGTTCTTGTAGTTTCAGGATAATGTCCATGCAACACGGGCTCTAGTAACAGTCTGGATGACTGACAGGGATAGCAAAAAGGATGAGCAGTACCTATCCTGGGCAGAGAGAGGTGACTCCCATTTAGCCATACCTGATGTTCAAGTATCAAGGGATGTAAGTCCCAGGACATGGAAAGCAAGAAACAATATAGGGAGTAGTGTGTACTGTGGCTAAACAAGCTGCTGATGGTAGCTCCAATCATACGTGTGAAGGAGCGTGCATGTTTGCACATGGGGAACATTAGTGGATCCTTTGTTGAGACAGATGTGCGTGTCACCAACACTTGAGGGTTTAAAGCCTTTCTACACAATGTTTTCATTGATGGGATATGATGGACAGCACAAGAATTCTCCTGCTGGATCTGAGGATGATCCTCATTACAGTGGAAATAATAGACCTATGTATTGTTGGAAATGCCCAATGTTTTTTGGGGAGAGAGGAGAAAAACATATTCAGTGTCAATGTGGATTCTGCCATGAGACATTTTTTTTTTAGTCCTAGATTATTTTCTAGATAAAATGCATGGAGTTTTTAATCCATTTATTTGCAATCAGATTCTAAACTTATGAAACTTGTTGGAGAAAAAAACTTTATTTTCTAACATAAGAGTTAACAATCTTAAGGCTTTATGGCTTTATTAAAAAAAAAAGATGCTAAAATATTGTTTGCCAGTTTCAAGAAGTTTTTATTTTTTGGACATTTTTATACCTTACATTAGATGGTGAGTTGACACAATCTTTGATTAAATGTTCTTGTATTCTGTTTCAAGCTCATAACTTTCATATTTGGTAACTTAAGGATTATCTTTAGGAAATAACCTAACAAAATCCTCAACAGGAAAATGTTCCAACTTGCCATAGTAATGAGACAATAACTCTGATGACAATGTTCCATAGAAAAGACCTGGACTTGTAAAGAATTTTGAGCTTATAGTACCTCATAAATCACCTTAGGTATGACAAAGTTGTTACTCAATGGTAATCATATAATGTGTCCTTCTGGAAATAGCCTGGATTTGTACAGTGAGCTCTCAGACAAGAGAAACCTGTGCGACAATTAAAAAAAAAAAAAACAGTGGACCTACTATCTGAAAGGGGTGTGCTTGGTAACCTTCTTGTCCAACCTTGACTTAGCAAAAGGCAGAAAAAGTTGCTTAACCTTCTCAATATATATGTTTTCAAATAAAATCTAAGCTGCTTTTAGATATTCACATAAGTTGAGATACCACACTTTGTTAGCCTACTCCAGAATGAGGAGATGTAAACCAGCATATTGATTTGGATGTGGTTTTGTAGTAATCTTAGTCATAAAAGATGAGTTTTTTCTAAAAGATGCCCTTTTCTTGTAGACAACCAGGTATATATATTTACTAAGATTTTCTGAAGTGCTAAGACTCTCCTAATGAAAGAAACAGAAACTAAAACCAAATTTCTAGACAACACTTTCAAGTTAGATGAGATAGCAAGCTCATATAGGAAAGGGTGTGTTTAAAAAGCATAACATAAATACACCAAAGAAGATCCCTGACAGAAAGCCATAGCTGAAAGGTTCCAAACAAAAATGCTTTGTAGACTTTCAAAGATGCCAGGGAGACAAAAACATGACATGACAGCAGCTTGAAATGACCACAAAATGAATTTTGACAGAGGAATAGCTTAACCCAGAGTCAAAAATGCCTTTTTTGGTAGACAACCAAATGTAGACATTTTACTCTGATGTTCAGAAGTTTCAAAACTCTTATACTGAAATTGGCATCCATTAAAGGCAAATTCCTGGACAGCAATTTTAAATTATATGAGATGGCAGGCTCAAATAGCAAAGGGTAAGCTGGTGAAGCAGAGGGAAGATTCCATGTGAAAATGCCTTGTGGACTCTCAAAGCTGCTAGGAAGATCATATCATAACCTGAAAGTAGCTTGAAATGACTACCGAGTTGATTTTGATGGAGGAACAACTTAACCTAGAGTCACAAAGTTCTGACAGGTGACACTTTTGCAGGTTGTTCATATGGACAATGAGTCTGTTTCTCATGACATGAATTTTGTGTAGAAGGCTGTATAGCCATGTGTCTCAGCCATTACTGGAATTGCTGTAGGTATGCTATCAGTTTTAGGGCTTGGAGGTCTAGCTGAGGCTCACCTTGTGGGTAAAACAGCAGTATCTTTCAAGGACAGTGTATCATAGGGCTAATGGAAAATGTAAGGCTGAAAAAATGAAATCAAGTCTATATGTGATGAAGGAAGGCTTTAAAGATTATTATTATTGTTATTATTATTATTATTATTTTTTTGAAGCTTGGCTTTCTTGATGAATCTCATTATCAGAAGGAATGAGGGGAAAGACTAGAAGACATTTTTCTAAGGCTAGACTACATAATCCTTCCCTTGAGCTTCCAGAGGTATAATCAGTGGAAAGGGTGTGGTGAAGTTGATGTTAAATGGAAAGGAAAACACTCATCCAGGAGAAAGCCGTACAGATGAAAGACTTTGGCATTCTTATACCTGGAAAACTTCTTCTAGGGTATTAAGAGACATCAGCTCAGTATGTCTGCCAGGAGGTTTTCATTCCATACAATATGTGCCACAGCTAGAAAAAATTGGAACTTAATGACTATTTGCAACCATCTGTTAGTCTCTCTGTCCAGATAGATACGTTCAACATGTTTATTGCTGTAGTAGACTGCAGACATATTGTATGATTGAATGGTAATTACTCCCTTTAGAAAAGAGTCTTTACATGCCAAATCAGACAGAAATACTGTCCTGATGTCCATGACATTGAAGTGCAAATAAGACTTTTGTGATATCCACATCTCCTAGAATGTCATCATGTTTAAATTCCCCCAAACCAAGGAAGGTTCATCTGTTGTAATTATGACTTGTGGGTTTAAAACTGGGACTTGTGTGCAAGTAGCTGCTCAGGTGGCATAGAATGATAAAGTCCTAACTACATCTCATGTGATCTGGCTTTGATTAGCAACTCAGGCATCTGATGGAGAGGCTGGGAGGGATGGGTGTGCCCATCATATGTGGCAAGACACTTGTTATGGATGCTTCGTAAGGGGAGGTGCAGTCCAAAGAGAGAGAATTGTCCTTGGATAGATTTGATGAGTGTGGGGGCTAGGGAAATGGAAGTTGGAAGGACATATAAAATACCCCCTTCCCCTGGATGGAAGCACATGGAGCTGAGCTCATGAGATGCCCTTATTATCAAAGACTGGGCCCTATCAACCTGGAGAAGTCCTGGATGGTAAGACAATGACTGGTAGACCCAACACTGACATGTGCCACTAGGAGCCAGACCAGTAGGATGAGGCCTGATACGGGATGATACTGATTTATGTGATTTTCTTGGGTATCAAAAAGAATCTGGTATAGCATCAAAACATTTCTTGAATGGTGAAATCTATTGAATGTCTCTTTGCCTGCTTTTGTATGTCGTATTTGAATCTGCTTCTCATCAAATCTGCGGATCACTGAAATCAGTATAACCTCAAAGCAAGACTTCATGACAGTAAGTGTGCCTGAAAAATCAGAAAACTAAATAGTGTCTCTGTACAGCCTAGGAATGACCGTTTTGCTTCTGGTCAAATTTGCTGCTCATTGAAATCAATTTAACCTCAGAGCAAGACTCCCTGGCAGTAATTGTGCCTGAAAAAAACTGAAAACAACTAAATAGTGTTCCATACAGCTCCTAAATCAGTGCTTTGCTTCCGGTCAAATTTGCAGCTCACTGAAATCAATTTAACTCAGAGCAAGACTCCCTGGCAGTAACTGTGCCTGCAAAAACAGAAAACAATGTTGATTGAAGACCTTAATTAGCAGAACTCCATTCTAGAACATGTTAGTAGATAAATATAATCAGCAAACAGACCACCTGGACTGTCAGCTGCAGCCTCATCTCATAACCAGTTAGCTTTCCTCATTCTTAGTTCTCCCTTAATTAAATTCTAGAGTAAGAATCTAAGTGTAGCTCCCAAACCTCCATAACTTTGTCACCCAAATCACTACAGCTATAACCTGCTCCCAGTGGCAAACGCGAGACTTCTACAGTCTACCAATTAAAAATACAGTAAAATAACAAGAAATAAATACACGGACATAGTTTCAAGTGTCCAGAAATTAATAGGGACTGTAAAACATACCTGACAAAAGGATACTTCACAAAGTTACTGATACTTTTTTTGGCTTCCCTTACCTGGAGGCTTGGGTCAACCTTCGCTGTTCGCCCTCGTTGCACTTGGGCTAACTCCGCTGCCCTACCCTACCCCCAATTTCTACCCACTCCCTACACTGACATTTACTTTAACCAAACCACTCCCACCAATTGGCTCTGACCAACTACCACAAGGCTCCAAAAATTTAATACACCCCAATCACAACTAATAAAAATTAAAGAATCCACTTACCCCGTAATGCTCACATACACATGCTATATCATCTCTTAACTAAACAACAAACACAACAATGCTATGACTACACATAACACTATACATAATTATCTTAACCATACTAACCACAGCATACCAACTCACTACTCCACATAACCCCTTTATCATCTACTTATACTCCACCACCTACCCATTTCCCTCCCTACCTCAAAATATAAATACTGACATATATTTCTACCTATATCTACTTAAGCCTTCTAACATAGAACTATTCTCATACAAATACCTAGCCAATAATAATAATAATAATCCACCAACCTTATTAAAATGAATCCAAAAATTACTAAAATTATTACACTTACCCTCCCAAATAAAATTAGAATTACAAATGAGTGAAGACATTCACCCTAACCTGACCCAAAATGTACCCAACATGCTCAAACCATAACCCATGCTAACAATCCCCCCCACCATATCAATTTGCCCCAAAACAAATCCGGTCTACTCATCTTTAACATGAACATTGGAAGCTTACTAAACAAAATAAATAATTTCCATGCTATACTCTCCCTCCACAACCTGGACATTGTAATCTTAACCAAAACATGGGTTAAAGCTTACACAAACAGCAAAGTAATCCTACATCGTGGCTACAACATTCTAAGGTAAGATAGAAAACAAAAACATAGAGGCAGTATAGTAATAATACATAAAAACTCCCTAAAACTAGAAACAATGCAAGTAAACCCTCCACAGATAAACTACACAAAATTTTTAGATGCCCAACTAGAAATCAACAACAACAAACACATAGTAATTATATCAGTATACATCCCACCTGGGAACAACCCCCTCCCCCATAACAGAAATGTACTATCATGGCATCTACCATAAATAGTCAAGAAACCATAATAGCAGATGACTTTAACTTTGATTGGTAAAATTGTTCCACAGACAAACCAACCTACCACATAAACCTTTATGGATAATCTCAAATGATGCAGTCACCAACTAGGGTTGATCAGCATAGCAACAAACAGTCTATACTTGATTGAATCCTAACAAACAGACATCCACTAATCCACCAAACAGGCTATCTCGCAAATAACCTGAGTGGCCACTCTCCCACCTACATTCTGAGACATCACACCCACACTATCAAAAATGCAAAGTACAAACAGGTACACAATGCAAGAGAGTTTTCTATAGCTACCTTCAAGCAACTCCTTCAAAAAGGTAACTGGCCGCCCTTTAAAATATCTTCCTTTAGACTTAGCTGTTGAATATTTTTAACAGCAAATTCCTTGAGATACTCAAGAAACTTGCCTCCATCAGGACCATTAGAACCAAAACCAACCACTGCCCCTGGTTCAAGAAAGAAACCAAGCAACTGATGAGGCAAAGGGACAAACTCTGGTCCAAATACTGATCAGACAAAAGTAAAAAGCCTATAGTAACCATAGCCACCTTAGAAATATTTCCAAAAAAACAAATTAAGAATGACAAAAAAACTCTACTACACCAATATTCAACAACAAAATAGCAACAACCCACAACAATTCTGGAACTCCATAAAAAATTAATATAACCAGGATAAACTAAACCCCCATCCCAAATACTACAAACTCAGAACAAACCATAGATGCCCAATTTAATTCTTCACCGATTTCATACTCTCACTATTAAATAATAACCAGAATATCCCTCCCATCATCCCTTCAGTAATCACTGTAGCTGATACTACACTCCATATCAAACCAGTCCAGACATACAAGATAAAAAAAACTGTTACCAAAACTAAAACCAGCATTGCTCACAGCTGATCAACTACCAAACAAATACCTCAAAATTGGCTGCTGAAGTCATCTGCTACCCAATATCAATACTAATAAATACATCCATAACAGAACAATACACGCCAAATATCTGGAAAGTCTCATATCTAATTCCTCTGCACAAGGGTGAATCCTTTCTTGAACTTTCCAATTTTAGGCCAATCTCCATAGTATCACCTGTTTCCAAAATCCCATTAAAATGTATTCATGCACAAGTACTTCATCAGCTTTTAACAAACAACCTACTAATTAACTCTCAACATGGCTTCCGTCCCAAGCACAGCACCACAACTGCACTTCTAAGCTTCACCAACATCATAAACAAATTAAAAAGTAAAGGGAAACATGTCTCCTCAATCTTCTTGGAGATATCCAAAGCATTTGATATGGTATCCCACCAAACCCTCTTAAATGAATTTGCCTCTCTTATCCTATCTCAGCAAACCCTATCCTGATTCCACAATTACCTCTCCAATCACCAACAGGCATTCAAATGGCAAAAAGACCTCTCCTCCCTACTATCAGTCACAATTGGTGTCCCACAAGGATCAATACTAGACCCTCTTCTTTTCTCCATCTTTACAAACTTCCCTTGACCACTAACCTTGCAATGATTATCTAATATGCAGATAACTCCACTATCATTTGCTCTGCTCCCTCCTTAACTCAACTACAAGAAACCATCTAAAAATCCTTCTTAGCCCTAGAGACCTACCTACATGATCTCCAACTCATCCTAACCCCCAACATAACCAAACTAATGACCCTCCAAAATAGACACAACAAATTCAACAGACATAATCAGACTATAAAAATCTGCTCATCCAACAATACAATAATCAAACCAGTCATAGAAACAAAACTAATAGGCATCAATATTGACAGCCCTCTAAAATTTGTCAAGCATCTGAGTCAAGTTATTAAAAAAACACACATCAAACTTAGCACTCCATATAAACTCAAACCCTACCTCACCAACTCTGTCGGACAAGCAATCATCAGAACACACCTTCTATCTACCCTACTATTTGCCAAAGCCATAAACACAAATGTTAGAAAACTGACCTAAATAAGCTAGAATCTTGCTATCACAAAATTACCAAGTTTGTTGCCAGTTTACCCAACAGAAGTCATCAATGTGAAACCCTCCAACAACTAAAATGGCTTGAACTATCTAACCCCTTAACCAACAACAAAATTACTATAACCTACTCCATTTCATACCAGCACAACAAATGTCTAACCATACAAGGCCTAATACAATGCCTAACCAATAACAGACCCCTAAGATTTTCTAACAAATTCCTCCTAAAAATTATCAAATCAAATAACAACTTCAACAACTCCCTTTAGTCTAATCAAATCTCAGAAAAATGGAACTCCATCCCCCAAATATTCTCACTATAGATAACCACACCTGCTTAAAAAAATCTACTTAAAACACACTTAAATGACAACTAGACCTGCTGCTTTTCTTCCACAGGCTAATCATAATGCAAACACCCCATATTCTTCAAATAACATCCACATTACACCACTGCAGTACTAATCCTGCTGAAATCTATGCTCTGTGGCTCAAGGAAACTTTAATACCTTCCTCTTGAGTTCTACTATTAAAAGTTTTACTTCTCATGGAAGTTGGTGACGTTGTATCACTGGATGTTATTGTACAGCATATGAATGTTACTTTCGAACAACTGCTACTTAAGTGTACTGTTGGACAACTGCACACCATAAAATGACTTGATCTGTCTCCTCTGATATTGTATATAGTTTGTATATGGCTCATTATTTATATATGCAATGTAATATATGTACATTCCTGAAGAGATGTTTCAGTGCTGAGATATGGAAGAAAACAATTTCTATCACTGGCTTCTATGGAGACCACTGTGTTTGGATTCAGGACTGCTGAAATATGCTTGAAAGTAACAGCAGCCTCTTAGGTACATTCAAGGAGCCTGATAACTAAGTCAGGCCTATGACCTTGATGGGATATGGTCTATGGTAACTGAGACTTCCCAGTGTCCTTCTGTTCTTTTATGCACTACATGGAAACTAGAACTAGTGCTTGCTCCTCTATATCCTGACATGTTGTAAAGTGTGAAACTTAACACCAGAACCTGTAGGAGTGTGCCATTGTTATTTCAACTCCTTGAGGATTTTCTACTAACTTTTGAGTCAGACAAGATGGGAAATATTCCCATGCTATCCTCAGCAAATTCAGTAAGTACTGCTGGTACATGACTTTGCTAGATATTCATGCCGAAATTCCTTCCATGTCATTGTGTCATTACAGACCATGAAGGCTGTAATGATATTAATAAGCCATGAAGGTCATATGGATGCTAAGGGTTAAAAAAGGAGAATCCTGGTCTCTGATCTTTTCTTTTCCTTTCTTTTCTTTTAGTAGGTCTTCTGGAAACTCCACTGAGCCTTTTTTGGAATGTTTTACTCTTCTCCTTTGATAAGATACCATGTGCAGCAGGTAATGTACTACCTGCAAGGATACAGCGTTGGACCCAAAAACATCCTTCCTAAATCTGTCTATGAGAATTCTCTGTCATGGTGGGGGTAAATAGCTGGGCTCTCTCCAGTTTAATTACTCCAAGTCTTTTGAGTTTCTGATATGATGGGAATGGACCCCATTCCTAAGTCAAAATATGATTAGAGCTCAAGACATTACTATTGTTTCAGTCTTTGATATTAGCCAAAAGTGCTTTTTATAGCACCCAAAATGTGAACAGAAATGACTCCTTCTGCAGTTCATATGCATTTACATGTATTGTTAGCAAATCCAAATAAGTTTGCAAATTATTTTCTATGAGACTCATTGCTCCTACTGTTATCAGAACTATTTGGGTATCCTTCCTCCACATTACACTCATTTCTGCCTTCAAATCCTGGTATTTTAAGACTTTATGTCTCTTTGTACGTAAGACACTGCAGTCACTGGGTGTAGCAATTTCAGTGATTACTGCTACTTTTGTCTTCTGGTTTTCTCACATCTATTTTATGATATAAACTTCATTATTCTTTATAATGCTTCATGACTCATGTTTCCAATGTTTCTCAACTACTTCAATATTGTAATGTTTGCACAACCCCCAATGTAACAGTCTTACCATATTATTATGCCTTTCAGTATATAGGCCCTCTGGCATTAGTGTATCACACCCAGGAACAAGATGTAACTGTATCCGGATCTGTTTAACAGAACCTGCATTCATTTGGTTCTCATACACATTCAATGGACTTTATAAACCAAAGTGTATGTAGTCCACTCTCCTGGGCCGCTAATATTAACCTTTCATCTTTTGGTTTAAATTCACCTCTGCTTAACCAATTCTACATCAGACCCTGATCAACATGAGGTTGTTTCAGTATTTATCTGTACTTGCATTGGTATGTATTCCTTTTTCACATTTCTTGCCTTCTCTTCTGATCCTTTTCCTTATATTCTTTCTTTTGTTTTTTGGCACATTCAGTTTCTGCTTGATTTTTGTCTACTTCTGGTTTGATTTCCATTTCTGCAAGACACTGATATGCATCTTCTAAACTAAGCGGAGAAGAAATCTTAGATTTGTTCTCTTCATGTTTCAAAACGTTGATTATGTTTTGATCTGATGAGGTCAGCAGATATGTATGCAGTCCAACAATTGTAGATCTATACATGTAATCAATTTTGAGGAGACCCATACCTCCTTAAGTATGAGGGATATATAATGTGGGTATGCATTGATTTTTATATATCATTTGATAAGCGTGAATCATTTTTCTTGTGATCAAATGATGTGTTCAAATGATCCTTTGTTCTATATGACTTTCTTTTATTACCCTTTTGTTCTACTATTGCCATGGCTAAGTTTTCTTCTAAATATGTTGGCATCAATTCCAGTACATAGTTTATATATTGTTGGAAGGCAAGTTATCAGTCTATAGCTTTTAGGATAGCTTGCAAGTTTACTCTTAAGGAGAAGTATCATATTTCATGTTGCTAACCAGGATCATGTCTGTTTGGGCTGAGCATAGAAGTAGTTCTTACTTAGGGTGAAACCTTTGTGTAATGATATTAATGCTTTAACCAGTTAGGTAGGTACTGCATCCTGGCTTGGGGTTTCCATTCAAGAGCTTTTCTTAAATGTATATCAATTTCTCTAGCAGTTACTTCATCCCATTTCATATCCTGTACATTTGAACTTCTTACTCTATCTTTTACTTCTATCCATTCAGGATTCTTGTTATGTTCCACAGGGTCTTTATAAATGATTTATTGATTTCTTCAAAAGGTGTTTATTTCTTCTTTTTTGTTGGTGTTTCTACTGCTTTTGCTTTGTTTCCAATTCTCTATAAAACTTTTTGGATCATTAATAACTTGCTTATGTTGTACTTTTCCTTTATATTTATCTGCATATCTCCTATTTTTTCTGTCTACGCTGATATCTTAAGATATTATTTGCAGTAGTGCACGATGGATCCTGGTCTAATCTAATACTATGCATTGCTTTTATCAGGTCTACTTTTGTAAATATTTTTGTTGATCTGTTCCCTGCTCTATGCTTTTCAAACAGTGACACTTCTTGTCGTAATTGCTTCATAGTTTTCTCTGTTCAATAAATCCATGATGGCATTTGATTTCTTCCCTTTCTTTTCCTTATTAACCTGTATTTTATGGTAAGACTTTCCCACAGATTTAATAAACTCTGTGTAGGAATATTGTAAGTCCTACATGGAGTGTACTATGACCATGCCTGCAGCTCCCACTCGGCAGCTTGCCTTGCATATTAATGAAGGCTTGCTACTGAGAGACAGCCATGTAACACAGTGTCTGCAGATGAGTAACACACCCCCTGAACTATTAACGTGCTGTATGGCACTGAAATAATAAAGCAAAATACGTTTAAATAATTTTTTTTTTGTATTTGGGTGGCACGGCGTGGCACTTAGCAAAAGACATGTCCCAGACATGTAAAAATAGAAACCAAATGCATTTAATTAGTTAGAAAAGGTCATGTTTAAGCATAGCTAAGTGGGTTTGCATGGTGTGGCATGCTGCTCAGCAGTGCTTAAATGCAACTGTGAGCTATACAGAACTGTGTAGCTCTACTTACCATATCCATGGTAGCTGAATGTTAGAGTGATGGCCTCGTGTGCAGCAAATGCGTGGTTCTAATACAGGCCGTTCAGCTTTTTATATTCAGTAGGGAAATGTTTTATTTTTTTTTATGTATACATTGACATTTGTCAACTGGGTTAGTCCAGCTGGACCAGAAGCCCATATTCAGTGGAGACCCAAGGATAAAAGTCCCAGTTACACACAAGTGTCTAATACATCAAAGTTACACTCCAAGATAATGCAGTGAAATACATATGTTTAGGAGATACAAAGTAAAATATACACACATAATAAAGTATCATTAATGAACAATTACTTTCAATAGCTGTTTTTTTTGTTATTTTTGAAAAACTCTGGTTTGCCCATAGCTAAGCTCTGCTAAGCATTGCTAAGCCAAGCCAACCAGTGCTTAAACAGGACCTGTTTTTGCAGTACTTAGCAACACACAGCTCTGCTTAGCTAAGCAATCCCAGTTTAAGCAGTCCTCAGCTCAGGTAAGTGAGTTTGTGCACCGCTAAGCATTGCTAAGCATTGTCAGTTTAAGCTCTGCTCAGCTAAGCAGGTTTGAGCAGTGCTGATCTTTGCATCGAATTTTTTAAAAATGGTCCAGTGGTGGCAAAGTGGTGGCAAAGGGTGGGAAAACAACCTTATTTGAGCTGAACAGGCAGAAATATAGCCAGAACCTGTTGGAGTTTGATCAATGCAGGAACTATGGCTGGAGCTAGAGAGGCTGCATGCTTCTGAGTTAAGCACTGGGGCATTTTGGTGTTCAGGGTCATGGTTGGCCTCCTTCTGAAAGACCATGGTGACTGGTGGCTATAGAGTCAGTACCAGGGCTCTGAATACAAGTCAGAGGCCTGGAACTGGATGTTACATGATCTCACCACTGCAACTGGCATCCTCACACTGGTGAGCAGGTGTTTCATCATTATGATGACCTGAAGCATAGGATGTGGGCACTCTTGGCCCAGTGGATCCAAGAGGCTTGAAACCGCAATGTCCCAGAAGTTTGTAAGCATAGGAACCAAATTCTAGCATGAATATCTGATAGACAGGTAAGCATAATGGTGTATTTTCCTCCCACAGCTGCATAGTTGAGGGCTCACAACCTGGAGGCCCATGCACGGTGCCTGGCCAGGATGCACCAAGAGTGTGGTAAGTACAGATATATCTTGCAATATATAGTAATCTACTTAAGCAAGAGTACAGTAGCAACTGCCAGTAGGTATAGTCTGTTGCGAGTGTACTGCAATGAATGTGTACATAGACCTGGACTGATATACGTGAGTATTGCCAGGTATAGTTCAATATAGATGAAAGCATGAAACATGCTACTGTTATGGAAAGAAAGTTAATACAGCATTAATAATGTTTGGGGATAACATGTATAATATATTCATAATGCATGTTCTGGTAAAAAAGTGCACTGGCATTGAAAATGTGAAGGGAATAAATGAAATGCATTCCTAATCTACAGGACGTGCAGTGCAACTGCTGTCAGAATTGTGAAGAAATAAAGGTAGTACAGCATAGATTGTGTAATAACAGATGTCTTCCAATGCCTGCATTATGCTAAAGTGTAGAACAATAAAGATTGTCATCTGTTTACCAATCACTGTGTCATCTCACCCACTATAAATATGTGTTTTGCCAGTTGTTGTGTGTATTCTGGACTGTTGTACAAGAAAACAAATATTATGGGTTTTGCGAAGTAAACATGGGTATAACACCATGAAGTGACTGAAGGTTGGCCAATAAATAACTGTTATGCTAAAGTGTAGCTGTAGAGCTATACTACAAGATATAATGCAATATGATATTTGTTCTGCATTAAGATGTGAACCTGGAGTAGTACTATCTAAGGAATTATAGTGTGTTTCTCCCCAGGATTGTCTTATGTTAACCTTTGGATTTCAGCTATATGCATCCGTGAATGTAGGTATGCTAATACAGGCAAGTATGAAACTATAATAGCTGTAGACTGCAAATATACAATCTGCAAATGTATATTGGTCAATTAGGCAACCCAGCACCCCAATATGGGCTGTACAGATCACACATATTCCCATCCACTAGGGATTAATTGTGTGCACCTGCATTCCATGCATTAACACACAGTTCACCTACTATCTCTGTCATGCATTAATCTCATGCATGTATGTTCAACTGTCATTGCAGTCTTGTGTGACACTCTACCTATATTACCAGGTCATGATTTGTCACCAGGTGAGCTTTAGTTACATATCACTTGTTCAGCACACAGCAGTGGCCCACTAGCTCAGTGTGATAAGCAATATATAGGTTATTCATTTTGCCACACACAGGCCAGGGTTTGAATCCAGGGAAAGGTACTAAGATATATTTATAGTAACAGACAAGTAGTACTGGCTATTTATAGAAACAGTTATGTATTGTTAACAGATATTCTCCCCGCAGGACTTACATGTAAATAAATGTCTGTAGTAGCTGTATGAGGGGTATACTAATGTTTGTGTCCAGATGTAGTAGTGCATAAACAGTATTTCTCAGCAAGGTTATAAGACTCCATTAAATAAAACAACATGAAGTACAGTACTGTTCCAAGTTAATAAGACAAATTAAATAGTCTGTTGTTGGTACGACTGTAGGGCTGGTGTGTCTGTGAATGACTGCTGATAGTCTAACTCTATGCCTGCCAATGATGCCAGGATAAGTGTAAACTTACTGTACTGTGCACGGTGCATGTCTCTCAAGTGTCACACTGTCACAGATAGTGATCACTGCTGCCAAAAACCTTGGACACAGATATAAACCCAGTTGAAGTATGCCATTAGCACACTCACACAACATCAGTGCACAGTACACCTTGGTAGTCGTATGTTCCCCTGACATGTAGTAGTCCCCTGTAGTTATGTAACTGTAGGTGATACTGCTTGACCAATACCATCACATCTGGATAGCTTGACAGTTATGCATGTGCTACAGAAGCTATAGGTCACTTGTAGACATAAAGTAAGGGCAGACATGTAGAGTATTGAGCAGTACTGTTGTGAAAAATATAGCCTATATAGATGGTAATGGAATGTCTCCCCCCCACCCCTTATCTGCATCACACATGATTATTCTTATACTATGTGTATGGTTCCATTTTCACATATGTTGTTCTCAAAACCTAATGTTGGGCCTTGTATTGCATTATTGGTTATATATTACAATGGTTGCATACTAACATACCTTGTTGAAATACCAATGTTGTTGGCCTTTTGTTGTAAATGTTACTGGCATACTGTTACAATATTGACTGTTATTCTGTTTATGCCTGTGTTCTGTATGCTATGCACTTCTATTGTTCTGCGTTAATTGGAACACCCATGCATGCTGTTATAACTAATGTTGAAATGTTCTGTTCTAACTAACCAATACACTTTGACAAACCTCAACACCATAGCATGATTGGGTAGGCCGGTTCCAGCGGATCCACCTATCTCACTTCATCTGGCTGTGGCAGCGGGTCTCAGCATGTCTGGGACCCAACCTGCAGCTGCCCCCCTGCTGGTCCTGCACCCCCCCCCCACAGGTGGAACTGCCTCATGGAACAGGGCCCATTCCCTCCGGGCACAGGCATGGAGAGGATGTGGTCACCAGAAATCAATTCCCAGGGATGGTGTACAGGGTTATCCAGCATGATTTGGATGACCGACTGCACCAGATCAAGGGCAGACTGACACTTTGAGGGGCAGGCTGGCCCCAGCGCCCAGCCCACAACCACCTTTGGGGCCATAAAGGAGCATTGGTGACTGCCCATGGGTGAGAAGTTCAGTCTCACTGTTGCCATGTGGGGGATTTGAGGCTCCAAATTCCAAATTCTCCACAACATGCATAGCTGTTGCTGTACAAGAAATGGAGAGCTATCGTCCTTTCCTACACCCTTCATGCACATTCCTACCTGCCTTTCACATTGTTTTTCCCCCTGCTTGCCCCCATTTCACCACTTTCCTATCACCCCTTTTTTCTTTTCTTTTTTTGGAAATAGCACGGGTTTAAGTGGGACAAAGCACCTCTAAGCATTGCTGCTCAGCATGCAAACCCACACAAACCCACTTAAAACTGCTTTAATCACCTTATTCATTTATTTATTTATTTTACATTTGTTGACCGGGATACTCCAACTAGATTAATGTCCATTTTCATAGGCAGCCTGTGGAGAAAAGCTCCAAGATAGACAGATAAGTAATAACAAAGAAGGCATATTACCAATGTAGACAGATAAGTAATAACAAAGAAGACATATTACAGATGAGATATTTACAAATGATATAAGCAGACAAGAAATAGACAATATCACAAGTTTGAGTAACACCTGGTAACAGTCAGGGAAAAAAATAACAGTAATTTGGTTAATAGATTATATACATTCATGGTGAGAGTTAGCCATGCTTGTTACAGTGGCAAAGCCAGTTTAGTGCCAGATGTTGTTTGAGTTTAGCTTTGAATTGGGATAGGGAGGAGAGCAAAGTAATGTTAGCTGGAAGGAAGTTCGATGCTTTGCCTGCAGAGTTTACAAAGATGGAGTCACTGGCTACATTGTTAATTTTAATTGTCTTAATTTGTAGTCTGTTTTTAAGAGCTGGTGTGTTATCTGGATAATAGAGGATTTTATTAGCCATAATCAAAAGGTTAGATTGGATTAGACTGGGAAGTTCTAGCCACCCAAGTTGTTTAACTTTGATGCAATGCTGTGTTCTAAAAGGTAGGCCAGTGGCAAACCTGGCAATGTGGTTGTAACAGATTGAGAGTCTATTAAGTTCAGTTTTATTTAGATAAGAAAGAGGGGGGAATGCATACAAAAGTGTTGAAAGCAGGTGGGAGCGAGCTATGGCAACCATAGCTGGAGGGGTTAGGAAGGCTTTCATTCTATACAGTGACCCTAGTTTTTTTATTGATTGTTTTGATGGTTTTGTTTACATGAAGGTCAAATTATTTTAGGTTATTATCAATTATTACTCCTAACAGTTTTGCAGAGGAGTCAGGGGTGATTATTGTGCCATCTTTTGCATTTATGGTGAAGGTAAACAGTGTAGACCTTTGTGCTGAAGAGAATAATAGCATTTTAGTTTTTTGTGGGATTTAGCAACAATCGACATTTGGAGAGCCAGTTTCTATAGTATTAAAGATGGATTGAGTAACAGACCTTAATTCTGATGGAGATGTGGCTGAGCAAATTGGGGTGGAATCATCAGTGTATTGGATACAGCTGGCATTTGGGAATACTGTAAACAGGTTGTTTATAAAGATGGAAAACAGTAGGGGTTCTAATATGGAGCCTTGTGGCACTCCAAGGGTGTTAGGTAATAGGTTTGAGAGCTTGTTCTGCCAGAGGACAGTGTGCTGCCTCTTACTGCGGTAGGATTTAAACCATTGAATGGCACTGGTATTTAAACAGAAAGATTGCAGGGTGTGAATCAAAAGTTGGTGATCCACCATGTCAAATGCCTTTGAAAGATCTAAGAAAAGGGCTGAGGATATTTAATTATTGTTGCAATTATTATTAATGGTATTGGTGAATGCTAGTAGGGCTGTGGTTGTGCTGTGGTGTGGACAGAAGCCATGTTGGGTATCGGCCATGAGGTGATTCTGAATTAAGTGGTGCATGAGTTGTTTGTGTATACATTTTTTACATAATCTTAGCTAGTGGAGAAAGTATAGCTATTGGTCTGTAATTGGAGAATTCAGTGGAAAAACCTCCTTTATGTAATGCGATTACATAGGATGTTTTCCAAATGGTGGAAATTTCTGCCTCTGCTATGGTGCGGTTAATTAGTATAGATTCTGGATAGGCTATGGCATCAGCTGATTTTTTAAGGTACTCAGCAGGGAGTTAATCAGCTGAGAGTGTGGTGGGTTTTAATTTTTTGAGCAAGGTATGGATAAGTGATGTGGACACTGGTTGGAAGCTGAAAGGGAGTAGGCTTATAGGGGTGGTACGATCAGGGCCAGGGGAGCTGGGAGGTAATTGGCTAGCTAGGGCTTGAATTGTCTCTGTAAAGAAATGGTTAAAATTATCTGAGACATCCTCAGGAGATTTATCAATGGTAGCAATGGGGATAGGGGTAGACATTTTATCAGGATGGAGTAGATTATTCAGACCTGCCCAGAACTTCTGAGGATTGTTCTGGTTTGCTGTCTGTAAATTACAGTAGTATTGTTTTTTGTCTTATAGAATGGATTTTTTAGTCTCATTCCTAGCTTGCCTGTATTTAACATGATTGTAGGAGTCTTTAGTGAAGCGCAATAGAGCCTAGATTTTGTTTCTGCTGGAAATTTTTAGTCTAGATTCTTTAGACAGCCATGGGACAGTTATCTGATTCTAACACTGTTATGCACATCAATAAAATGATCACTGCTGCCAAGTCTTAAACCCAGGACCCTCTGAACTATAGCATAGTGTGTTAGTCCACTAGGACAACTCAGCTCTGGAGACTAGCTGGTGTTTCTATAAATATATAATTCATTACACTGACATCACACAACTATGCACCCCTGCCAAGTATCAAACTCAGGACCATGTCAAATACAGCATAGTGCATTAGCCCATGAAGTCAATTCAGCTGTGAATAACAGCTGTTGTTTTTGCAAAGATATCCTGATTGCCAGTGACACAATACTTCTATGTATAATGGGATAAATGACAGTGTACTTGGGCCTGTGATGTAGACACTGAACCAGCACACAGCCAAATACATGTTGCTGAACGTATATGATGTCTATGATGTCAGGTAGAGGACAACTGCTCAGACTGTTGCAGAATGTCCACAGTTGTGCCACCTACTTATGGCATGGTTGTCATAAAACCTATTCTGTGTGCTGAAGTACTGGCAAGTCAGTGCAGATTTAATTTACAAAATCAGGACAGACAGGTCAGTGTCACACGTCATACCCATCCAAACACATATGCTCATGCCAATCTTGTGTAACACAGTGTATGCGTGTACGTATGCCTTGTAAATACATCTGCCATAATAATGACTCAGTAGCTCTATCTGTTCCATTCCTAGCATGTGTGACATCTGGACACCCACAGTCCTGGCCCACAGTCCTGTCTGTTGCACAACAACTACATGCTTGTCAATACTACATAGAAATAACTGAGCCCTGCAAAGTCCAGCAGATCTGGTTGCTGCTATTGCAGTCATTGCCACCCAGAGTAGCTCATCAAAGGCCTGCAGGGTGAGACACATGTCACAAATATGAATACGTCTCTTAAATGTCGCCTACCACTCTCTGGATGGCACTATTCCTTAACAGATGTACCAGAGGCACATGCCTCACCTGTACTGTTATGGGTACCCTCACCCTGACCATGCTGTGACACAAGAGCTGACACTGCTCCCTCACTGATATATACAGCTTGCTGTCCCCCAATGTGTTCAGAATCCCCAGTATGACTCTTGGCCACACATGCAGCAGTGTGTTCAGCTACCTACTACAGACCTACCATACCTCTCAAACACCTAGAACAGGGTATCCACACAACACCCATACATGAAGGGTTAGGGGAAATGGTCAGGTGACAGGGACATGTGTCACAGTCTCCCCCTACAAACATACACAGCTGATAGACCAGCATCAACTGCAGCAGCATGCACATTCAGATAAAAATGATGTATGACACTGACATCTGCCTGTCTTCTTACTGACCCCAATGCACATTGTTAAACAGTAAACTGCCACAGAATCAGAAAGTCTGTTAACAACGGTCAAACATAGCTTGCAAAGCTGTGGACATACCACATCAATCTTAACAGTGGTCAGTATTTCTGCCTACCCTCTGTGATGATGTCGCTCCCACACCTCGATAATGTCTTCTTCATAGGCCAGGAAAAGGGCCAAGGCCTACATGAAGGCTTTAATTGCAGGACTGTGTTGACATGCCATTGGCTAATGTAAAAGCAACTCAGCTGTTCTGGATGCTATTAGCAAGTGTGAGTCACAGATTGGTGCACAGGCGATCACATATTTATGAGCATTACCTACAAAAGGCAATTTGCTGCCTATGATAAAGAAGTCTGTGACTTTCTTCATGAAGACAGACTGCAATTTCCAAGGAAAAATACCACTGGATTTCTGCTCACAAAGGAGTACAGCACTATACCATGTATGTCATAGAAATAACCATGTAATGGAATGCAGATGGGGGGATGCAGTCATGGGAAATAGGAATTTCAACAGTAGGTCTCAATAACATGTCTTGGAATGACTTGTTGCTGTTAGTCAGGTGTCTAGCACCTATAGTCTTCCCTTTTGGCTCTGTCTGCAGTATCATTGATCACAGCTCTGGTCCCTGCATGCCCCCAGCAATGATCAGCTCACGTACGGATGCTGCTGGACTGTCTGTTGTACAATAGTGACAGTAACTACTGGTGGGTACAGCTGGCAAATCACATCATGTACACTGTCAGTGAGCCTCTCGCAGTCTGTGAATGTCATACAGGCTTAGTTCAAAGACTGTCCAGGTGTCCCCAACTGTTCCTGATGTACTCTGGCTAGGTCACTGTGTACTCCACACCTGTATCCCATCACCTGACAGCTATGGCTAGCATACCTGGTGACCTCCTGCAGCAGGACAGCAGGTTATAGGCAGTAGTAGTGGGGGACACAGGCTGTGCCTCAGCAACAGTGTGTACGTATTGAGCATACAATGAATACATTACCAGATATTAATGTACCATTACTGTGTTCTGAGGGGTCTGGCATGTCACAGACACATTCTTCACACTCTGGGGACAACTATTACATATTGTCCAACTGGTTTCCAGACATCTACATTTGTCTGGCAGGGGGTCTACATATATCAGGCACATGTACACATTCCGCAGGCATCTGGGTACTGCAGATGTTGGACACTAATGAGGAGGAAACCCTACACCACATATGCACTGCTCTTGGTTATTGTGTAGCACAGATGTTGCTGGAATGTCCACATGCACTTGTAGTAGTACTAAAACTAAACTCATGATATTTACTGTTTCCAAAACCACCACCCTAGCTAAAACCTCATTCTCAGTCACCAGTCAAAATAATACTCTTCTCGAAACAGTCTCTAATGCTAAACTACTAGGAGTCCTGATCAATGACCAGCTAAAGTTTGATAATCATCTACAAGTAAATATCAAAAGAACACACAATAAATAGGCATACTTTACTGCCACAACTGTTACATCTCTCCCTCCACTAGGCTCATCCTCGCCAACACTTACCTTATCCCATCCCTCCTATATGTGCCTCTAGCCTTACTAACCTGCAATCCTCCCTCAAGACTAAACTCTCCTCTTGCTATAATAAAATAACCAAATTTGCAACTGGCCATAGATCCACTTCCCATCACTGCACTGCCCTACACCAACTGAATAGGCTTGAGCCTTCCAATTACCTTATCTATATTCAACTTGTCCAAGCACACAAACTTATTCTCACCCCCTCTCTCTGTCCCTCTCTTGCCAACACCTTTAAAATGCACCAATCAAATAGACTTTTGAGATCTAATTCCCAATATCTAATTGAACTGCATAAACCTGGCTGTCCACCACGCAAACATCTAATGTCCTTCTCTCTAGCACACCATTGGAATTCCCTCCCACCTCTCATCCGCACCACCAGCAACCTGTCTTCATTCAAAACCTTACTTCACACACACCTAACTTCACTATGGGAATTCTCTTGCCCCACCCCACATAATCACCCTACACTATAACTACTCTCTATATGCTATAATTCATAATAGTCTCCCATTGTTTTTTACCCCTAATAAACTCTAAAAATTAGCATAACTCCCAGAATGGTACAATTCAGTAGCCTAGATGTTAACTGCATGAATTAGCATAACTGTTAAAAATTTTAGACTGTTTTTGTTATTGCATTGTACTACTATGTTAAACTGTTAAAAACTTTGACTGTTTGCAAATATTACTCTTATTCCATTGTATTAATATGTGTACTCTATGTGTTTTTCTATTTGTTTAATTTTGCTTCATTTGTGCACATTGCATTTCTCTAATAACTTACTCTTATGTTAAATCTGTAATTTGTAATTTTCTGGAGCTTTTCTCCCCAGGACTCCATTGAAAATGGGCTCCTCATGGCCCAATGGACTATCCTGGCAAACAAACTATAAATAACTGAATGAATAAATAAATAAATAGTACCTCTCACCTATTTGTCAGATGTTGGCTGTATGACATGGTACTGTAATGTTGCTCATAGGGGATACACCACTGTCGGCAGTAATGGGTGTGGACACATAAAAACATAGTCTGGCACAGCACACAGGCCATAGCTGGTATACCTAGGACCATACAAGGTTACTGAGCCCCCATCTGCCTAGGCCAGATGTTAGCTCATGTGTATGCAAGACAACACCTGATGCCCCAGTCCAACAGGGACACAGGTGTTATCCCAAGGGTGTATGTGCAGTTAACCATCCAGTTATCCAGGTTCCGACTGCAAAGGTGTAGACAGCTATTTTGCTGATGTGGACAGGGTGACTATTCCACAGCAGGGTGAGTGTGTGGGACACACATGTGATTCACCAACAAGCCCAGTTGATGCCACATGCCAGGTTGAGGGTGCATGTGTGTGTTAATAGGGTGGAGCTTGAGTTGCACTTGTGCAGCAGTGCCAGCAATGTGGAATTCGTGATTGCCTTGCATGCCAGACAGAGGTCACCTCTGTGGAGTATGTATGAAACCAGGTAGAGGGTTGGGCATATAGCCTTTCTGTGTACTGTAGATGCTTGAGACCCTGTTATTCCCTGGTGGTGAACCTCTGAGAAGTCCCCAGCTGCTGCATGTGCTGTGTGAGGTGAATGACAAACGGAGCATTTTACACAATAATGGGGCTTATTGGGGGGAAATACAGGTATGTTAGGACCCCATGTCCCTGGATGACATACTCTTATTTATGAGGTGGGCCATGCCGAAGGTTTACCATACAATGGAAGCAACATGGTGGTGAAATGTCATGTTGCCATCAACCTGTGTGCACAGATCCCTCACAACTGATATTGTGCCTAGGATGTTGTTAGTACTGTGATAATATGTGGGGACATCACTCTCCCCAAAAGGGTTGACACTGCATTTCCTGGTATGTGGCCTGAGGCCATGTTTCTGGCACCAGTCATGTATCTGTGTGAGACCCTCCTAGGTAGATGTCCACAGACATGGTCGGCCATAGGCCAATGGCTGTGCTCTGCACCTCAAAAGTGTACATCACACATAACAGAGGCCCAAACACAGAACAACAGGCTATGCCACTAGTTATGGGTCAACCGCTTGAGGTGGATTCCCCTATGTGGAGTACTTGGGTCATGTCAGTGCACCAGTGTTCTACCCCTATGGTAACATATGGTGTGATACATACTTGGGAGCATATATCTATTATGGCCAAGTGGGTTATACTGTCAAAAACTTTGTCCAGATCAAGGTAGGCAGTGTGCACTGTCACCCCCATCCATGGCTTTGGTGACTGTGTCAAAAAGGTCAACCGAGTGTAACAAACATGATCCCTTCCTTGACAAATCCTAACCACATGTGATGGAGTGTATGGAATTCACTAATGTCCTTGTTAATGAGGTTCACTATAAACTGTGCTATGGCCTTGCAGAGCAGTCTAGTCGGGTATATAATGTGACAGATTGGTGGATGCCCCACCTTAGTGCAAAGGGGTGATAGTGGTTGTCCTTCACATGGCTGGGACAAAGGCGGTAGACAGGCCTCCTTTGAATACAGTGCCTTACGGTGTTGCAAGGCTATGCTTGGGGTCATGTAGGATGCATCCTGTGATGTGAAAGGCTCCCATGGCATATGTATACCATGACTTTCACATGGCAGTGGTGACCTGTTCCCTACATATTGGAGAAGGGGGCAGGTACTGTGGACATCCTGATGTACTGATGGGAGAGGACAGGGGTGAAGCTTACACTGACTCGGTCAGGCATCAAGTATGCTATACCTACAGCACTGGTATATCTGATGTCCTTGATCACCACATGTGAGCAGATGCAAGTGCTTCCTGTGATGTTGCAGACATATGTGCAGAACGGGAGATGATTGTCTGTAGTGGATGTCGACAATGTGGGCTTGAGGTTTGCTGTGCAGGTTTCCAGGAGTGATCCCATTCACTTGTTCATGCTAAGGAGACATTGCTTCAAAATGGGCACCTGCTCATACTTTGTTTCGGGCAGTGGTCATCCCTGTTATAGACACTATATATTGCAGATGTCCACCAGACAGATGTATGTATCCTTGCAGAGGATGATGTAGTTCTGTCAGTTATACCTGTCTCCATGCATCTATACAAATGCACATATAGCATTTGTGTGTATGTGTGGATATTGGTGCCAGTCCCTACAGAGGGGGTTGGGGGCTATGAAGCTGTGTATATCACCCCCAGGAGGCTGTATTCCATGTAGGAGGTGTATGTATGTCTGACCCTAGCCAGATGGGTATTGTGGGAGATGGTGACTGCAAACATGACCGCATGGTGGTTGCTCTGCCATGGAGGATGCCACTGTAGGGATGCTGCAGTGGTAACCCATGTTGTGTAATATCAACTCCAACACACCTTCACCTTATGTGGAGGTAGCCCCTAGCTGCACTGAGGTGTTTGTAATTCCACTGCTGATGGCTCTCTGGCCATTTTTGTGCTGGCATGAGTATGTCTTCCAATGTATGTTTGGGTCATTCAAGTGACCCAGGATCAGGGTACAGACCCAAATCATAATACAGCTGATGAGGTCCATATAGGCAGAATGCGCTTCCTGGTCACATGTGGTGGCTGGTAGCTAGTTATGATTTGAGTAGGTGTGTTGGCAATGGTGAACTGCCCCTGCAGTGTCCCCTGTGTATCTTACTGCCTGTACAGTGTGGAGGGGTGTATGTGCCTCATATATATACTGAAATCCCATGTCCTATAGCATTTCTGCTCACACTTTGGGGTATGACTGTATGATAGCATGGTTGACAAGGTAAGGCTCGGGTACTCTGTGCAGCTTTGAACCATGTGTATGTGACTGCATAGATGTCAGCATCTCCCAGGTTTAAGAATGCTTGCATTAAGGGCCGAGTCATGTGTAGACACCTAGTATTTAGCAGCATGTCCTTCAATGTGTGCTGCACTGACAGTTGTATGTTGGTAGTGATAACCTCACCACTTTTCCTAAGGAAGGCACTATGGGGGTGGTGAGAACCATTGTCAGATGCCTGAAGGGCAGTTGAGACAGATGGAGGCCATCTCTGGCTAAGCATTATGGTCTGTTGACCATATCATCCCAGGCTCACAGATACTGGAACCCCGTGGAATATCGCAGGATAAAAGGCCACATGTTAAGGTCAATGATTTCCTGAGTATATTGCAGCATCAGTCTAGGTGGCAATGGAATGCTGCATAAGTCTAAGGACATACCTGCTTGGGACACATAATCAGTGTGTTCACTCATATCTCACTGCATATAGTCCAGGTATGTACATCTCAGGTCAGCCACACCAACATGGACTGTGAAAGACTCATGACAGTACCTGTTGATGAGAGACAACAGTGTGTTTGCAATATGGTGAATTCTGTCACCTGACAAACAGGTAACTCTGACCATCCACATATACAGCCAGGTGAGAGGCACATCAGTGTGTCTCACAATGGAGTCTTCTATGTGTAATATGTTTGACATGTGGTGATGCCTGTGTGGCTGTGGGAGACAGGTTTGTGGTCATGTGTGGTATGTGCTGTGTAGAGCTGTGGCATTCACATATGGCTTTGCCTCGGAGGTCTCCTTTGTTTCTGGATGTGTATATTGAGGACCTCTGCAAATGTGTGTGTGTGTGTGCTGTGTAGGTGGTGTGGAAGGTGTACTGATTGTGTTCACAACCTGTTTTTGAATAGATATGTGCACTTTACGGGTAGAGAACATGGACTGTAGGTTCCTAATGTCATTGCATCTCTCACACAGCGTGTTCCTTGGTGATGTTTGTAGATTGTTGTCCATCCATGTACATAAGGCAGGTGCTACACTGTGGCAGGATGCCCATATCAACTGGACTGGCAGGGGAAATGGTAGGACATTGTCCAGCCATATAGTCCAGAATCTGAGGGAGGAAGGCCAGGGGCACCTAAGGGGCAGGCCTACAGCCCAGGTGCACAATACAACAATAGGAGGCTGATACCACTGCATACAATGTAGACAGACTATGAACAAGCAATAATAGATGCAACAGGAAAATGCATCTGAACACCTTATAGGAGATTCAGCAAGTAGCAGGAAACATCAAGATCAGGAGGGCAATGCATGATGTATTGCCACTATGTTGCTGATAGCCACATACATACTGTGGTGATAGATGGCAGGGTATGATGTGGGAATTAGTGGTGGATAGTTCTGGCAAATGTGGATGTGCAGGGTGTGTACATAATGGTGAGCAATGTATGTGGTCTTGTGATGTCTTCCCCTCTTCTTATCTTTCAGGTGGGATGTACCACTGTAGGAATCCACCTTTCTTAGAAGCTGAGAACACTACCATAATTGATGCCCTGAGACTCCATCAGCAGGAGCTGTTCTCAAGGAGTTGCCATAGCCAGCTACACTGTGGGCAGACCTCATGGCATAGGTTAATCATGTGGGCCAGCACGACAGGAGCTGTGAGCAGGTCCGACACCAGGCCACTGATCTGATACATCATGCATAGCAAAGGGCCGCAGCTGTGGCCAGAGACCATGGTGGCACCAGTGGAGAGCCAGCTATACAACAACCACTCTCGGCCACAGAGGAGTTCCTGGCAAACCTGGGTTCAACCACCATCTCACAAGAATCAATCACACCATATGTCAAGGAGGTGGGTGGCACAGTTTCCATGGCTGAGGACCTTCCAGATAAGCCTCCAGTTGACATCACATTCATACTGTGGCATTCATAGTGGCAGCCTCTGCATACCTGTACATATATGTCAGGTCAATCTGTATTTGTGAAGGGGGGTGTTGTAATGCCACACATATTGTGAATGTTGGCAGTGTGGGTAGTATCACAGTTTGTACTGCACATGTTGATATATGCACATATTATTCTGTACCAATGCCACATCTGTGTCTGCTAAAAATACCACTCCCCTACACATCCATAGGTACCTCTGGTGTGGCCAGGGTCCATCATCCTGTAGCCGGTGAGTGTGGAATTGTTTTGTTATGGGTCATCTATACCCTAAGCATGTTAAGGGATGCTAGTTTGCCATAGACACAACTGTTAAGCTTAGCTGTATTGCAATACTTGCATGTTCACTTGTGGAGGTGTTCACTGCAGTCCATTACATCAGTAATCACATTAGAATATTTTCAGGAGTTGTAACATATTGGCATGTATTTTTGTGAAGGTGTAGGCGTTCTGCTATAAAGGGGTGCATTAATATTGTGGAAATGGGTGCGGTGTGTTTTAGGTGAAAGTCCAACACATACAGTGACATGTCTCTTATCTCACAGGTGTATAGCACTAGCAACATTAACTGGACATAGTTGCACTGCATGTTGTTAAGGGCCTGTCTTGTGTGAGTGCCTACTGTGGTCTGCATGTGTGTTGTGCATGGCAACAGTCATAACGTGTGATCTGTATAATGCATTTGTGGCACCTCATGTGTGTGTGTGTGTGTGTGTGTGTGTGTGTGTGTGTGTGTGTGTGTGTGTGTGTGTGTGTGTGTGTGTGTGCGCGTGTGTGGATCATCAGACATTATAGTGCAGGAATTAATGTAGTCCTCTTGTTTTCCCCTCACAGGTGATCATGGGGGTTGGAGTATGTCCCCCTCACAACCTGATGTCAGTGTCTCATCAGATTCTGATGATGATGGTGGCCATAGTGAGGCAGAGGTGGGGTTGCTGGGGGCTGAATCTGTCCGATTGGTTGACATCCCACTTCCTCCCCCAATGTCCCTGCACACAGTCACTATGCCCACACATACCCAGTCCCCAGCAGCCATAGATATTGGACAGTCAGAGGGTAATGGCATTGAATAAGAGAGTGTAGTGAATATGGCATCTGTGACTGTAGGCACTAGCCATAGCCAGAGAGCTGGTGAGGTCCCACACAGGTAGATTGACAGGTGTGATCGCAGGAGGACTGCTGTCCATCCAGCACCTGTCAGAGGTGTCACAGCAAGTGTCACCCAAAGCATGTTTTGGCCTGTCATGGAGGCACAGGCATGTTGTGAACGGTACAAAAGATGGATGCTCAAGGTCATGGATGCCACACTCCTTGCATGCATGACTCCATCCATGGCATTGGTGATGTATTTTGTCATTTTGCTGATGTAGTGGATAGACGGTGGGGTGAGACATTATCAGTCCTTAACCGTGCAATGTCTGTGCTTGAAATTGTAGTGGGAGTAGGACATTGGACACGTGGACGTATGCAGCAATGACATCAGCTGAGAGCTCACGTGACCATGCACAGTCATACTCCCATAGTGACAATACCACCAGCACTACTGAAGGGAGGGTGCTGTCCACACCATGATGTGACAGGCCATGGACATGTGGTACTGGGTAGTTCCGTGAGGGACACAGACCCAGCAGACACTGTTCACCATCAGCAAGTGGTAGTACCTCTGGCCCTGGGTATGGTAGTGCCAGTGCCAATCCTGGTGGAACCAATTCCTGTGTTTGTGGCCAGATAAGCTGAACTGTAAATTCTGCCATGTATGGTCAACACCTTTCCATCATACCCTCATGTAGGGCTGGCACATGGCTTGACTGTGTACATGCACAAACACACACTTCACTGTCATATGCAGGTCACTACCAGATATACACAGCTCTTCTCCATGGCCCAGCTGGTCAGCACCCTTCCAGACACACACACATGATGTCAACTGTGTGTCACAGCCTAGACCTTTGGCAACCTCACACCACACCTGTGCATGTGATGATACCTGTGGAAAATCCCTGTCATCCATATCATCAATGCAGGGACATGCTAATATGTGTCTGATGCACAGGGTGAATATAGTACACTTAATGGCAGTCTGTAGTGCAGTAGTGCTATGCCCTGTAAGGTGTTGCTTGCTGGCAGTTGTCATGTGTACACATCAAAGTGTATTGCTGTTAGTATTGCTGACTGACTGTTGTCTCCCATACCTTATTCTTTATCTGTTCCAGGTATCTGTGTGTCTATATCATGGGGACCTGCTGCCAATACAGCAGCTCAGGATGGCATAGTGGCAACACAGAAATGTGACACCACCAATGTATGGCTGTATATGTGCATGGTTACCTAGGTGTGTATGTGTAGAACAGTGTGTGAGGAACAATGGGGGCAGATAGCATAATCTAGCATGCATACCCCTTGACACAGCATGCTACTCTTGATACATGTCACCTGGGAGTTTTGTAGGATCACAGTTTCAAAGGATCATAGTATTTTACTAGAGTAATGGCCCTTGGTCCCTTACAAACCTAGCCATTACTTTATCCTCAGCAGAATCATTGATCAGCACCTGCTGCCCCATCATTGAGGGACACAGGTGTGACCCCCTGGGACAGACTTGTGGTTTCCCATCCACTCCTCATGGGTGCACTTGATGAGGGTCTGCATGGTAATTTGTTTGACATGTCTGGGAAGTGCATTCCTGACAGACAAAACTGTTTCTCCACCAGGTTTTGTTGATGTTGCATATTAGATTCAAGCCTGCCATGCTGGTAATGGGTGAAGAGTTACACTCATATATATGAGCCAACTGTTGAAGTTCTGGGCACAACATTGCCCTCTAGGCGTGTGCAGCCCACATGTGAACAACCTGTCCTATACCCAGTGGGGCACTACTGATTCAAGGCTGTCTGCATGGAACAGGTGTTGGAGGCCATGGATTACCTTTGTGGGTATTACTATGGCCTTTCCAGTTGCTGCAGATGTCTGGATAGGTACATACCAAACAGACCATGGTACTACATTATTGTTGTACTGACTGTCTGAGGACTATACAGAGGTAATAATAGTCCAATAATAGTGACCAGTGAATAAACGCTCTCAAAACTTGAACCATGAATAAACTTTGGAAATATATCATGTTTGTTGCCTATAAGTGATTTGGTTTGCTACGTTTATGTGGATTTATTTGGTCAGCCTTGGAGCGCTCCTGTACTTGCTTTTTACTTACTATACAGAGGTAATGTCCACCTTTAGTCTGGATGCACTCCCTTTAACTATGTGGTGTACCATGTGCAAGTCTTTTCTGACCACTGTTGTTACTTCAGCGCTGAATGTAACAGTGTTATCAACCTGACTACCCAGGTCTCTCATGGCAGGTTGTGTGTTTATGGGGTTGCCATTAATCTGGGAAATAGTGGGGCCATGTCCTTGCCATATGGTATGATGGTACTGTTTCCTGCATTCAGCTTGAGGCCAGGACCTTGGTCCAATCCATACTCAATGTATGACCCCATTGCAGTGTGTTAACATCAGTTGGTGGGTCAATGACAGACAGCACACTACTTACAGTCACCACAGCCTTAGGCAATACCTACAAATGTGTGTGGAGGCAGTTAACATTCATGCCTAGCTACATGTGAGTCATTGGGGGCTGCAGCTACTCACAGTGCCTCCAAATGTCTATGTATTGAGCATACATGGGCAACACAAAGTAGGGTTGCCACCTTATAAATGTGCAATGTGGGACACTTCTTGTAGTATCGTGAGAGTTGGCAGGAAAAAACATACCTATGGCAAGTGCAACGGACATAACATGTCTTGGTCTTCCAATATGCCAGCTTATTTTTGTCACATTTCCATAGCTTATGCTATTCCTCATAACATTAAGGTACTTCTGATGTACAATAACTGCTTTATGCAACTATTACACAACTTTAAGAAATGATTGTTGTCTTACACTCTTGGGACCTCTGTATTGTTTGAGTTGTTTTCATAGGTCACACCTGGCCACACATGGACTGCAACCTGAAGGGTGGGACAGATGGTGGCCATACCTCCCACCTGTACAGATTTCTGCAGATTGTCCTGATGTTTGCTATATATTTTTGGTCTGTTTTTTATAACATTGTGGTTTGCTGGCAAATTACTGGGAAATCATTAAAGACTGAAGTTAGACAATAATGACAGATATTTTATTTTCAGACTTCATACCTTTTAGAAAATTCATGCTAATATACAACCTGTTATACTATCAACTTTCTATGTTTGAAAGAGCAATATTTAAACATTGCCCCTATTACTTGGCTTTGTCATAATCTTCTAAGAGGTTGAGAGTTATGATGGGGGGGGGACTAACACAACCACACTGCTGTAAGGGGATCTACTCACAAAGCTCCCTGTTTTGGGAATAGAGCCCCTACCTATTTAGTTATATATACTATAGCACTGCATACATATTGCATGCGCCACAGAGCTTATGCACTTGGAGAGGGTCTAACAGTGCATCTACGGTAAATGACACCAGCAGGCCCTGTAAAGTAATCCAATGGGGGGATTAACAGGGTGGAACAGGCCCTCAAAATGGTATAACCATCACACACACAAGGCAGCCACACTGCTGCAAGGGATATATATGTCTCACACACATACACACACACACACACACACACACACACACACACACACACACACACACACACACACACACAGTTTCCAGTTGTGAGATTAGAACCCCTACCTATCTAGTGGTATGTACTATAGTACTATGTACTTATCACATGCGCTATAGAGCTTATGTGCCTGGAGAATGTCTAATGGTACATTTAAGGTGAATGACACCAGCAGGCCCTGTAAAGTAATTCAATGAGGGGGTTAACAGGGTGGAACAGGCCTTAAAATGTACACACATAGTCAAGACATATGCACCACTGCAAGGGGATATTGTTACGCACATGCACTGAATTACCATTGTTGGGATTAGAACCCCTACCTATCTAGCTGTATACACTATAGTGCAACACACTTATCCCATGCACCACAGACCTTATGTGTTTGGAGAGTGTCTAACTGTGCTTCTAAGGTTGATGACATTAGCAGGCCCTGTAAAGAAGGCCAATGGGGGGGGGTTCACAGTTAGTCACAGGCTTTAAAATGTATTGGCATTTCACATTCATAGGCAAGGACTACACACAGCTGCAAGGGGATATATTTACACAAATGTACATATGCTCACTGAGTTGCTGTTGGCGGGATTAGAACCACTACCTATCTAGCTGTATACATTATAATGATATGTAGTTATCGCGTGTTCCACAGAGCTTATGCATTTGGATAGTGTCTGCCACTGCTGTTGGGGTGGATGACATCTGTAGCTGCTGACAGGGAGGCCACTGTTGTGGAGGACACCCATTACAGGCCATAAAATGAGTGAACATTGTTTAGACATAAGCCTGTTGTGCATGTGCATTCTGCTGTATGTGGAATATATACACAGACACAGACAAGACAGCCGATGTGAGATTAGAACCACTTCCTACCTACTCTTACACACTACTGCTCACATTACTATTTGCGCACATCACTGGTTACAATTGGTGTACAAGTGGCTGCAGCACTACATCACACTATGCCTTTCTGGGTCTCTCTCTCTCTCTCTCTCTATCTCTCTCTCTCCCTATCTGTCTCTTTCTCTCTCCCCCTCTGTCTGCCTCTCTATAAATGATATATATCTGTCTACATTAAACTCAACAGTTCCAGATATATCTTATATGTGCCACATAAACATATATAAGGGCAATTATGTCTGATGGTGATAGGGAGAGACAGTCAAGGTATACATAGCTCTCTGTATGAGCAGAGACATATGGACATCATAGTTCTATAGTAAGATGTGGGTTCAGACATGGGCTGAAATTAGCTAAGTGTAGGAGCATGCCCAGTAAGACCATCATTAATTATAATGGGACTCCAGGCCAGAAATACCTGTACTTCAGTCCAGGATTTTTTGTGCTACAGCCAATTGTCTGCTGTACCTGGTGGAACAGTACAGCACCTCCCTGATATACTGCCTGAGGGATTTCCTGGCTATGTGCTGTCTGTAATATCTGACCCATATGTAGGGTGTGTACAGAGTGTATTGGAGTGAACCAAGTTTTGCATAATATATCTGGTACATTTTACATAGCACTTTGATATCTTGGTACATCACTGGCAGATCATTATACATTGATGTGAGGAAACGCTGACAGACATTTGGGTTACCAACACCATACACTGCAGGGAACCTATGCTACTACATGAACTGTTGTATTCTGCACTTTCTACATTAACCTGGCTAGTAGTTCCTCCTTCCACTTATATGTGGGCCTTTGTCCTGCCATACTCCAGTTCCGGGCTTTGCCCTCAGTTGCTGTTCTATGTAGTTGTAGGTATGTTGTGACTGGGGTAAGAGATGTAACACCACACACAGCGTTTCTTACTTCACACCTCTGACTGTGCTTGTTTTGCAGGTTGTCCAGTATAGTGCCCCATATGTCTGCTCTGGTCCTCAGACATTTTGTCTTGTACTGTTATAAGGCTACATGTTGCCCAATCCTCTCATACTTTTTCAGCCATTAATGTGGACAGGGCAATATATAACATTGGGACATAGGCACACACATGTTATTAGTTTTTCTCTTCAGCCTTTAGTCATTTGCTAATAGTTTGCCTGAAAACTGCAAATGTTATGACAAACAGAACAGATATATGAGACATAAATGTGGATATTCTCTTAAACTCTGTACATTTGTGGGGTATGGATGGTGCCCACTGACTTGTTGTAAGTACTGACACAGTTACGTGACAGCCTTTATATCCTACTGCTACACTGACTTGTTATAACCTGCTGTTCTACTAGCCACCATCTAGGTTACTGAGGGTTGCATACTGTCCATCTCCATGGCACTCTGTCCCTCCATTGTGTCTGTCTTTGTCCAGCTTTCTTGCAGTAAGAAATACTGACATATGGACAGTCTGTAGAACTCCTATCATAGATGTAGCTCACATGCAAAACAGTAGGTGCAGCCAGTCTTGAACCATGTACCCCATCATCCATGGCAATGTGCTTACCCACTAAGCCACAACAGCCACCAGTCAGTGCAGTTTACTTCCTGATGCTGTCAACCACAGACAAGCATAGCACTTTGACCCCTACATATTGTGGGAATTGTAGATGTCACCAGGTTTATTGGGACAGCCCAAGGATTGTGTGGTCTGCTGCTACTACCTTGCAAACATACTGTGACTGCAGTTGTATGGGAACATGGGTATGTTGGGGGTAGGGGACTCTAGCATTGAAAGTCAAGCATCTGTCCAGTGACCCCGCTGTATGTCATTCTGTCACATAGTGCATTAGGTTTTGCTGGCATGGAGCCTGCAGCATATTAAGGGTCGGCCAGTATTGGATGGAGAGTTCCTGTTGTCCCACACAGCTGTCAGTTGTCTGCAGCTATCCTGGTAGCCCACTCTATTCTCTTGCATATAAGCGGCAGGTCCATACATATGCTACTACAGTCTACTAACCCATTCATTTCTTGTAAGGAAGAGTGACTTACCTTGTGCCATCAGTGATTGAGATAGTGTTTCAGGGCTGTCGCTGTGTGATGCATGCCATACACAGCCAATACATGGTAAGGTACAGGTTGTGTAGTGTGGCTGGCATCCTTTTTACTATGTATGTGAGTTTGAGTGAGGTTTCAGTCCCTAGGTTCCTAGGTTGTCAGTGCATGTGCTGTGCATTGCCTCTGGCAAAGCCAGGGCATAGTGAACATGCCTACATCTCCCTACAGGGATAGGCTCAGGGGGTTCCTCCTCTGAGTTCTCCTGTGGCTGTGGGGACCTTGGCACTGGTGGGGGGCTGTGTGTCCCTTCCCTGTGATGTTCCTGCCACAGCTGTTTCCACAGAATCATATTGTGTAGTATGGCACATACTGTAAACGTGTGCACATGTGGCTGGAGAGTACTGCATGGCTCCACCACATATATCGAGGCAGTGGAACCGTGACTTGAGCAGTCCAAATACATGCTCTATGATGTTCCTAGTTTGTGCATGTGCCTCAGTATGGCTTTCTTAAGTAGGTGTGTGTGTGTGTGTGTGTGTGTGTGTGTGTGTGTGTGTGTGTGTGTGTGTGTGTGTGTGTGTGTGTGTGTGTGTGTGTGTGTGTGTGTGTGTGTTTGTGTGTGTGCATTTCTGATGGGTGTCATCATCCATGGTTCTAGTGTGTAGGCAGCATCCCCCAGTAGATAGCCTTATGGGATGTCCCCCCTGGCAAACATCTAGTACAGCTTTGAGGCATGCCAGATGTGGGAGTCGTGATGGCTGCCAAGGCAGCCAACACATGCATTCATGATAATGCCCTGGGCACATAACCTGGCAGTTGATGGAGTGATACCCCTTGAGGTTGACATAGACCCTACTCTCTTCACCTGGTGGTGCTTTGATGTACGCATGAATGTTGTCTATGACACCCAGTACCTCAGGGTAGTGTGCTACATGGTGAAAAAGATGCATATTGCTGGCCATCTCCTCAGGGATGTGGGGTAAATAAAGGTGCTCACTGGCATGTGCTTGCACAGCATCCAGGATCTGGTGGAGTACCCAGGATGCAGATGCCCTTGAGATCCCCATTATATCCCCAGTTGGTCTTTGAAAAGGACTTGTAGCTAATATTCTAAGGGCTAAACGTACCTTTGTTTCCACGGAGATGGGTTCCCCTCTTGTTGGCTCTGGCTCTGAGTTGAGGGTGGCAGGGCTCGGTGAGTTCTTTTAGTATGTCCTTGTCCTCCTGTAGCACTCTATAATCTCCAACTCATGTAGCCCCTGGAAGGTCACCCTGAGTCTGAACACTCTTCTTCTTCTCAGTCTGGACCTATTGTCAGCATCATCATCTTCACTGACCTCAGCCTGAAGCACAAGTTAAAAATTCCAAGTGTGTACTCCAGTGGTACAGAGTATGTCTGAAAATCAGATTGTAGGATGTATGCATACTTTATAGTGGTGTGCTGCATTTGCAGCCTGTGTGATTGGCTCATTGTGCTGCATTCCACCTGATAGGTATTGCACTGGGGGGTTGAATGGGCCAGTGTCTGTTGAACACGGCTTATCAGTCATTTCTACCTGATTGGCTTTCCAAGGCAATTTTTTTTTTTTTACTTTTTTTTCCTATTTCTTTCACTGCTAAGCAGTGCAGCGTGCCTTGCAAACCCACCATGCTACTGTAAACAATGCTCAGCAGTTTTGATCCTCCCACAACCATGCCCATGCTCAGCTTTTCTTTAACTAGCTAAGACACACTCAGCAGCATCATAAACACCCCCTGCTTAGCTGTGCTTAGCTGACCACAAACTGCCGCCGCTGAGCTCCAGTCCACATTAACATAGCGAGACACTCCTCCTTCTGATGTCAGGTACCTGTTCTACCACTACCTACATGGTTCTAGCCCAACCACTGGCTGTATCTGTGGACACTGTAGCCCTTTTTGCTTTTCAGTAACCCCAGCTCATTTACATACGGCTAATTGAGTATACCCTGGATACTGCACTACTCCAGGTCCTGCCTCCATAGCAACCACTGACACCTGCATTGTAATGCTCTATATCCTGGTCACTATAATCCATTATATTGCCAAATGTGTACTTTTGACTTTTTTACACTTAAATATATGTATTAACAAAAAATATTAATTTTTAATGATTTGAATTGCTTTCAGGACTCACTGCCCTTAGTTTGACCATTTGTATGCATACAGTCCCATATCCACCCTTTTCTCTAGCCTTTTACAGCTCCTGTGTGATTTTTGTAGTCCAGTACACAGTTTGTATTCTCATACATTTCTTGCACCAACACAGCACCTACACGGGTGCCTTTCTGTTTACTGGATCACATATCAACCTCATTTGCATGGTTTTCACCAGCTTATGAGGTGATTTGCATCCTGCAGACCCCTCCATGTCTGCACGCTCATGCATGCCCCTCAGCCCTTTTTCCTGGATTGCTCGGCGACCATGTTCCATGTTTGGGCTGCAGCACTATTCCTACATGGAGACTCGCTCCTTGTAGGCTTTAATGAATTCCACCCCTTATCTATTATTAATTTTGTTGCATGGTAATGTATCCCATTTATTTCTGTCATATCTCACAAATTTCTGTAAATAGTCTTAATTAGTGTTTACATTTCTAACATGTTGTGTCTTATTGGCTTTTTGTAACCTATTTCTTTCATCAATCTTAATATGTCTATCTAACACTATTAAATCAAGCAACTCTTCCCTTAGATCTTTTTCTTCTAAACTGAGTGCACATTATTTATTCTCCATTTTCTGTGGGCATTCTAGAGAAAGTTCCAGAATCACTTTCTGTGACATATTTTCTTCAGCTATATCATGCCTTATCCATTGCTCTTTCATCTGGGAACTCAATGGGCTATCACTCCACAACATTAACTTTGTCAACGTTGCCACCATTTCCTGTTTCATCCCTTGCTGTGCAGCTCCAACTAAAGTTTTGTACTTGTTTCCTACTGAGAGCTCCAAAGTATCTTCATGTGGCAACTGATCAGATGCTTCCTGTTACAGCTGATTCTCCTTAGTTTGGGGACTCACTGTTCCATTATGCTGTGACAGTACGCAAGTTGAATTTTCTACACTAAATCCTTCATTTCACAGGTAATCTATAACATCAGTTTCTATTTCTTTAACTTCTTCATTACTAATCCTGATTTTTTTCTTTCCCTTTTCTTTTTTTTTTTTTTTTTTTGTATTGTAAAAATGTCCATATCTGGCTGCATCTGCCTGCTATTTCTTTTCATATACTTTTGGTGCTGCTTTTTTGTATTGATTATTTTTGCTTTCTTCTTTCCATAAATATTGTACCATATTAAATGACTTTTTCTTTTCCGCAGCCATATTACATCTTCATATGTCTCTCACTTCACGTATTTCTCCTTACTTTGGGACTCATTGTTCCATAATGCTGTGACATAACATATGTTAGACTTTCTACACTAAATCTTTCACTTCTCAGGTATTCCATAACTTCAGCTCGTATTTGTCTAACTTCTGCTTTACTAATCTTCTGTTCTACATTCTCCCTTTGTGATCATATTTTTCATATTGTGAAATTTTCCATATCTAGGTGTCTTTGCCTGTATTTCTCTTCAAATATCATTGGAGCTGCTTTTTTGTATTGGTTAGTTTAGCTTTTTCCTTTGTATAAATATCACCCCATACCTGATCTCACTTTCTTTCCCATGTTTATGTTTCTTTTTTATACCTTTCAAAAATATCTAGGTTTTGTTCTTTATATTTTTGCACTTCCTCAGTCACTTCTTTTTCCAAATACCCCAGTGTATCTTGATCTATATAATCATGAATCTGTTGTATTATTGATCATGAATTTGCATTTGAAGCTTTTAAAGTTTTTTCTTGGGCAAGTATTTTTCTTTCCCCTAATTTCTCTCTTAATCTTTTTAAATAGCTTCTATCCAGAAATTCTGGGCTTCTCGCATAATAGTAACAATACATAATTTCCTTCTTCTCCTCAATAATCCACTCTACCATCTTTATGACTCTTTTGGCCTGTCAGTTCTTTTTTTGTTTTTATGCACTACTACTTCCTTCTACCACAGGGGGGCACCATCCTCTCTCTAAGCCTGACCTAACCCCATTGTAGGAATGTTTCTGTGTCTTGAGGATACTATGCTGTTTTTTTCCCAGTCCTGGCAACAGTGTACTTACCAGGGCTGGGCACTTTTTTATACTGGGTCTTGTGCACACAGGTGTCTTTTTTTTTAATTTTATAACCTACTTCTGTCCATGATATATGCTATGTAAAATACCGTTTATATATCAGTGTCATCTTGGTGAGATTTTGTAAAAACATGGTCCGCCTCAAGAAGGTGCTCACAAAGACCTGAGGATGAATTTAATTTCTTTTCCTTTGCTTGCTGATTTTATCATTTTTCCATTCCAACCACTATAACCTTTTTTTGAGTTACCATTGAAATAGTAATTACATATTTGGGAGTTTTTACCCATGCTGATTGACTGGAAGAAAAAAATACAGTCTGCTTTCTGGGAATAGGGGCTATAGTGTCAGTTATTACATGCAATTCAGTGAGCATTTCTCTGGGCATCCACTAGGAAAGAGCTCAGTATGGAGATGTATGGAGGTGATCTGCAGGCTTTTTGCAGTCACATTTAAGGTGGTGTAATGGCTCCCACAGTGCCATAACTGGAATATCTCCTTAAACATGATTTCTTGTAGAGAATATGTAAATATATTGCATACTACTCCTCATCATATCCCTCTGTGGTGGTTCCATTTCATAAGCAAATTACCTGGACTTTCATACATATTTCAAGCCATCTTGGAGATGGCTTGAACTGCAATGACACTACTGGCTACAGGGAACTGAATATATTAGGGAGAAATGCAGTGATGAAGAATGAGGAGTAAGAGAAGAGCCTAAATTTGAGTATGACCCTTGAAAAAGATACAGATTTATGTGGTTTAACTGAAGGTATCTCCATTGTTTGGGAGATGAATAAAAAAGCAAAATTTAGTAAAAATTTCAGAACAGCAGAGTTAAAGCCACATACATTTGATAGACTGATGTTGGAAACCATGCCACTGAAGTCACTGTCACTGAAAAGACTAATTCAAGAAACAATTGTGCTGGTCAGTTCACAGAATATATTAATAAATTCCACCTTCTGTCACAAAAACAATATGGCTTCTGGTCAGGAAAGAGCATGGACACTTCCATCTAGTCTTTGACTGTGTCAATGGACAAAGGTATGTTTACTGGTAAAATTTTTATGGACTTCACCAGTGCCTTTGACTTAGTCAATCACTCTTCTCTAATAATTCACTTTCATTTCTAGGCTTTAGCCCTGACTCAATCTATTTGTTCCAAAGTTATCTGACTAACCTCCGTCTCATAGAGAACTATAACTCTTGTACCTTACCTCTCTTTCCTCTGAATGCCTCTCTCATCATTTCTATGTCTTCCCATGGTATCCTTTCCTGGAGCTATTCACACTCACATCTTCTAATGTCTGCCTACCTCTCTATATAATAATATTATGCTAGCCCTGTAGCACAAGCCATCTCAGTCATTATGGCTACATGTTATCTAAAACGTTCTTCTAAGTATGATTTCATTTTTTCCATCCATGTTTGTTACTGTAGACTGCTTTTGAACTAAATGTTGTAGCATATCATTGTATCTGTAAATATGTTTTTTTAAATTTATTATGTGATCCTATTCACCCAAGCTGTGACTGCAGACGGGCCATTGAGATGACTGCACTACCCTATTAAACATATATATATATATGTATATATATATATATATATATATATATATATATATATATATATATATATATATATATATATATATATATATATACATATATATATATATAGATATATATATAGATATATATATAGATATATATATATATCTATATACATATCTATATATATATATATATACATATACATCTATATCTATATATCTATATATATATATATATATATATATATATATATATCTATATATATATATATATATATATATATATATATATATATATATATATATATATATATAGTTTACTATAATATAGTTGACACACAAAAGACCATCTTACCTGAAATGTCGACTAAAATGTTAAACATGGAATGTCGAGAAGGTCAGAATTTCACAAACAAATGTTCTGATGCAAATTCGGCCCTTCTCGAGATCCATAGAATCCAGTCCTACACAGCACAACATGTGGCGTGATGATATAGCACTACAGTAGGGAAAAGGGTAAATTGCATGATCCCCACTGTACCGCAATCTCTAATTACAAGACCGACCTCATCTGTGCGAATGCATTGTGCAGTCGCTGAACCGGGACTTGCACAATGGAAGGATCAGCAACACAGGTTGGCCATCTGTAATGGGACAACCCGTGGTTGCCGATCCTTCCCTTGAAATTTTAAATGCATACTATATATATATATATATATATATATATATATATATATATATATATATATATATATATATATATATATATATATATATGGGATCCGGACACATGCTCGACTAGCATATGTCTGAATCACAAAACATCGAACACACATACACGAATGCACTTAACAACGAAAAGCGCTTCCGTGTATGTGTGTCTGATACTAAATAAGGCAGACTAGCTCCCAGTTAACCAAGGGGCAGACCTGCTCCTAGGATCTCAACTCTGCAAGCTCTTACATGAAAATACTCTTCCTTATTTAATCTCAAAATTAATAAAACACAACCCCACATACAGCCTTAGAAACTTTAACCACTCACGCCCTAAAACACAAACACCACACTCCAAGCTGCATATCTCTAATAATATATTCTCAGTTCTCAGACCCAAAGTGTGTATGTGTGTGTGTGTGTGGGGGGGGGGGTGTCCCCTCCCACATGAAAATAAATACTCCTCTTATTCCAGGTTCCGTTCTGTACTAAAATCACATTTAGTTAATCAACCAGAATGTACCCATCATCCCTAAGTTCACATTACTTAAATCTACTTTAACTCATCTCCTCTCTAACTCAGCCACTAAGATACATGCTCCTTTTTACATATCTAATTTATCATGCTTAGAAACGTTCATACATATTGTAAATTTGTATTTTTATATATTTTTTTTAACATTAGTTAACTGGGAAAGTCTGACTTGGAACAAGACAATTTTCAGTGGATGCTTAGGGAGAAATGCTCCAGACGCATATGTTTGTAATGTGGGTGAAAACCAGAGCACCCGGAGGACACCCACACAAATGCAGGGAGGAAAAGCAGACTCCGCACAGAAAGCACCCAGCTAAAAATCAAACCAGAGAACCTCTTGGTGAGAGTCAACAATACTAACCACTGCACCACTGTGCCAGAATTAAGTTGTTACGTGTACTATGTATCTAAATCTCAACTTTGCCATTATATTGTTTTAGTGTAACTTATGTATTATTGTACTCTTAAATAGTTTGAATGTCAGGTCAGTTTTTGACCCCAGGCTGATACAGAAATTGGTCATATTTATCAGTGCTCCCTTCCTGTAAACAAATTCAAATCTGCTGGCACCATAAGGGGCATTGCAGAGAAATATGATTCCAGCTAATGTGCTGGAAGAGGCATCTGCTCTGCTGACACTGGGATTGGGGGTATCAGAATTATCAATCCATAAGAAGGTATCAAAAACTCGGCTTGTACAACATTCAGCAGGTAAAACAGCACTGTATTGCTAGAACTGGGAAAACAAGTTCCTGAATTATAGTAATCAGTGCAACAAATGCTAGCACTGGAACTGAAGTTTAGGCCACTGATCACGAACAGTTTGCAGCAAGGGAAAGGATGTACCAGGTAGAAAGGAAGAAAACAACTCCTGATGCCTTTTGGCAGTGGAGATAATGGTGTAGATTAGATTATAATCTTTTGGATCTGGTGTGCCTTACTATAACTACAATTACCCTTCTAAAACATGAGAAAACTGCTGCCTATGTGGAACTGTTCACAGAAACCTCATGCACGCATGTTAATAGCTGCATAGTAGTAGCTGTACTCAGACGGAATAAGTACAGAACCACATCAAAAAAACAAGCCCCCTGACTGAATCACAATATCAATGCAAAGAATAACAGAAGGAAGAAAATCCTGGCCAAAATTAGGAGGTGCAGCACCCAGCAGGATAAGCACTCTCATGAAACTAATCAAGCAAGCCAGAGGATAAAAAAAGTCTACTAAAGCTGAATTTCAGAAGAATTTGGCCTTCCAGGCCAAGGACAACCATAGGACATTTTTAGCTATGTCTACTACCTCAAAGGCAATACACAATTGTGTGCAGAGCTCATTGTTAATAGAGCCACCTATACTGAGCCAGAAGATATAACGGACTTACTAGCAAACATATTCAGATCTAACTTTACCCTTGTCTCCCCTCTAGCATCTCCTTAGGAAGTGCCCTAAACATAACTTTCCCTACTATCTCTAGGGAACAGCTCCTGAATGCTCTCTCTAAAGCTAAGAACAATCCCAAAAAAGGCCCGGCAATATCCAGGCTGTCTTCTAAATATCATGAAACGTTGCCTATCAGGGCCTCAGGAACCACTGTTTAACCATAGCCTCCAAACAGGCTTCATGCCTCATGAATGAAGAATGGCGACCATTATTGCTTTGCATAAAGGCAGGCCATCTACAGAACCTGAAAACTACAGATCCATAAGTCTCATTAGTCTCATATGTAAAGAGATGGAAAGGATTATCAAGAACATGATCAGTAATGACATATGAGACCTCCAGACTCTGGATCCAGTTCAGTTTGGTTTTGTTAAGAGCAGATCATGCCTAGTCAACCTGACAGACTTCTTTGAGATGGTCACCAAAGAAATGAATGAGAACAAAACATTTCACACTGTCTACCTTGACCTTTCCAAGGCATTTTACATAATGCCCCACTCAGACATTGTTGACAAACTCAAAAGGTGAGATATAAACCCTTATGTCACCCGGCAGATAGCCAGCTAGCTCACAAAAAGAGACTCATGAAGTTAGAATTTGAGAGTCTGACTCTACAAAAATAGCTAGGCACCAGTGGAGTTCCTCAGGGATCAGTCCTGGGACTGCACCTTTTCGGCAACTACTTCCTAGTAGTCAAGGCCAATGTCAAGGGCCTCTGCCTGACAGGATTTGCAGATGATTACTAATATGTAGCAGGCATAGAATCCCCCAATAACTCTAATGTTTTCCAAGAAGGGCTGTCACAGACAAATATCTGATGTCAGAGATATGGACTAAAACTAAATGCCCAGAAGTGCATCATAGTATCCTTGGGAAGTCAGCAATTCCTCATAACTATCATATCGACAACACATCGCTAAGTGATGACCCTGTAGTCATAGACTTGAGGACACTCATAGACAGTAATCTAGTCTTTAACTGTTACATGTCTACAGTAGTGAGAAACCTATTCTGTGTTGTGCAACTTATAAACAAAGGTATGGTATCTTGGTCCAAAGATGTTAATGTTCCACTGAATTCAGCATTCATCAGACCTCTCATTGAATACAGTGCTCCCTTTGATATGTACCTAGCCAGGCACAACCAAGAACTGGAACATCCAGAGAGGTTCTTTATTAAAAGAATACAGGGCATAAACAACATGTTGTATGCAGACCGCATCAAAGCCCTGTCCCTGTTTTCTGTCTCTTACAGGCTACTGAGGGGTGATCTATGCCTGGAATGCAAGACATCTTTGGACCCCACTCTGACAGAGCTTCTGCATATCCGCAAAACAAACAGCACAATAATTATTTGTCCTAAAAAAATCTGTTTTAAAGAGTTAAACCTTGCTTGTGATGCAAATAGGCTCTGCTGGAGAGACAGGTATGTATCCAGGAGACTATCCCATCTCTGAAACAAGCTCCCCATCCATGTGAGGCAAAGTTCCTCCCTAATCCAATTCAAGCTGGAAGCCAACTGTAAGCCAAGCTCTCTCTAGCCAAAACTGGACTGGACAGTCAAGAGGAGAAGGTTAATACCTGCAGCACACCACACTCAACACATAGTCCTTCAAAACCCACACTACCAAAACCCACACATAGAAACACAAAGCACACACCCACATTCACGGAGGCTCTCAATAAAAATCTGCCAAAGCAATAGAGACCTCCCAAGCTGAAACGCAGACAACCACCACCCCCCAACACTACCCAAATGGCACATAGCCAAAAAAAATCAGTGTGCTACTCAAACTCAGCCCATAGGGCAAAACAATGTACCCAACACACTAGTCATAGGTGACTCTATAGTTAGGCACACTGATGTCCCACTCACCAGGCTAAACAAGGAGAAATTTACTGTCAGCTGCCTGTCGTGTGCCAAGATCCATCACATAATGCAAGCACTCAGGTCACTCCACAACAAGTACAAATACAACTCTGTCATTGTTAATATTGGTGTGAATGAACTGAGATGTACCTCCCTGGACTACATGAAAAGAGACATGGAGGAGCTCTTGGATCTTATAGCCCAGGCAGGTATGACCCTAGCTCTGAGGAGCATCCAGCCATCACTTAGAATGATACCATAGTACAAGGACAAAATTATTGACTTCCACAATTGGCTAAGCTTCTGGTGTCATTCTAAGGGGATCCAGTATCTGTCTGCCTGGGAAGACATAGCTGACAGACCAGGATGCTTTGCCAGAGATGGCCTGCACCTGTTGCCCCTGGGATTCTGGATACTGGCTAAGGCTCTTGCCAGCCCTATAGTGCCTTTTTTAGGCAAGGTTCAAATGCCAAATTCACCACCATAACAGGTACAAGCAAGCGAACTCTGAGGGTAATGCTACTTAATGCTAGAAGTCTAAACCTCAAAATGCACTCACTGAAGGCACTCCTTAAAATGGAGAACATCGACATCTGTGCAGTGACAGAGACCTGGTTCAAGGCTGCAGAGAGCACCCCTGTATTACCAGGCTATAATTCATATCACACCTTTCAGCCACCTAACCTGGACCAAAACACTAAAGGTGGAGGCGTGTTCATATTCATTAAGGAAATCCACACCTCCAGGCTAGTTGCTCAACATAATGCATCTGAAATTATCCAAATGCAACTAACACTGGGCAAGACTGCAATCCATGTTGTAGCTTGTTACAGAACCCCACCATGCCCTAGGATTCCCACTCTTCATTTCTTAAGATACTGGAATATATTAAGGTACAACCCAATACCTTAATTATGGGCGATTTCAACTACCCCACCATCAACTGGGAAAACTACTCATGTGTCAACTCATTCGCTCAATGTTTTCTGGAATTCATAAATTCCAATGCCTTGGATTAGCTTGTCCACACCCCCACCAGAGGCAGCAATATCCTAGACCTGGTCATTACCAATATGGATAACTGGTGTGCCACGCCAGAGGTCAACTCCTCGCTGGTCAGATCCGACCACAAGCTAATCACCCTAGACATCCATATCCCACTCCCATCCCCCATTAAGGACACCACTGTCAAAAACTACTCCACAGCCAATTTCGTGCTTCTTAAGACAGAGCTGGCAAACTTCACAACAACCATGCAGACAGAAAATAGAGGTACGACTGCTGAATCTTACACAAATGCACTGTATAAGCACATACACGAGTGCATGTATCATGCCATCCCCAACAGAATCAAGGAGCTATCCTCCAAAAAAAGGAAGCCAATCTTGTGGTTCCCTGCCATAAACAAACTCTACAACAGAAGGAAGAAGGAACTCCCTGGTCAGCCTCAGCAAGAAGCTGAGATCCCTCATAAAATCCTCCAAAGCCAGTTATGAAAATAAAATCACCACTGATTCCAAAGACAACCACAAAGCATTCTCCAGCTATATTAAGAATCTTAATGGCAACACTCAGATCTGCTCTGAGCTACAGCACAATGGCACTAAATATACAGAACCAACCGATATTGCCAACATCCTGGCTGACAGGTTCAATGCTAACTTTACCCCCCTCTCACCCTCCAAAGGGCCCATCTTAATACCGAAAGAATGCAAAGCCCCTGTAATCACAGATGAACAAGTAAAGACTGCACCCTCCAAAGCCAAGAACACAGCATCCTTGGGACCAGACAACATCCCAGGGTGCGTACTGCACGAACTACAGAACAAACTGGCACCCCACCTAAGTACCATGTTCAGTCCTAGCCTCACCTCAGGCCATGTGCCTACTGAATGGCGCACAGTGATAGTTATCCCTCTCCACAAAGGGGGTGCCACCACGGACCCTGGAAACTACTGCCCCATTAGCCTGATGAGTCTGTTCTGCAAGGCCATGGAACATATCATCTTGGAGCTTATAAACAAAAACATAGGTAACCTCCAAACCCTGGACCCCACTCAGTTTGGGTTTGTAAAAGGTAGATCATGTCTACTAAACCTGATAGACTTCTTTGAAGCAGTCACCAGAGCCATAGACGAGGACAAGGTAGTGCACACAGCCTATCTTGACTTATCCAAGGCTTTCAATACCATCCCCCACTCTGGAATTATAGATAAACTCACTAAACTGGCTATAAATCCCTATGTCACAAGATGAATAGCCAAGCTGCTCACTGACAGAACCCATACAGTAAAAGTAGCTGACTGCAAGTCCGACTTCAGACCAGTGATGAGTAGAGTACCACAGGGTTCAGTCCTGGGTGCTCTCCTGTTTTGCATCTACTTCTCTGAAGTGCAGGCCAACACAGAAGGTCTTTGGCTAACAAAGTTCACAGATGACTGCAAACTGGGATCCATAATAGAATCACGTAATGATGTCGACATTCTACAAAAGGGACTCACAGAGACAGATGCTTGGTGTCAAAGTCATGGCCTCAAGCTCAATGCCAAGAAGTGCATTATCATCCCCTTTGAGAAAAATTCAGTACCCATGAACTACCACATAGGCTCACTAAACACCAAAAGTGTAATAAGAGACCTCGGGACACAGGTGGACAGTAGTCTCTCCTTTGATAACCACATCTCCACAGTAGTCAGGAAATCCTTCTACATGGCACACATCATCACAAAAGGGTTTTCATCTAGAAAAAAGGAGGTCATTGTTCCTCTGTACTCATCTCTCATCAGACCCATTATAGTACAATGCCCCATTTGGCATGTCTCTCACAAGACACATACAACAATTGGAAAGGTCACAGAAACACCTCACTAAGAGAATTACTGGCCTCAAACAGATGCCATACGCAGACCATCACAAAACCTTGTCACCACATTAAACAGAACATGCTGGAGGGATAGATTCCTGTCCCAGAGACTTCCCATACTCTGGAAAAAAACACCCATTTATATCAAGCAAAGCTCCTCACTGGCCCTCTTTAAGAAAAATCTTGACGACTGGATGGGAAACAGAAAATTAACCCTGGCGATCACTTCTGCAGCACTGCTTAACAGGGGCACAGGAAAATAATTTTCTTGGGTGGCGAAAGCCAGGGAACCTTTTTGGCTAGGCTTATATAGGCCCTGGGGCCAATAGCCTAGTACCTACCTATGAACCTATGAACCTAACTTGGAGAACTGGATGGGGAACAGGAAATTCATCCCTAATTAAACACCTATGTCTCTAATGGACACAGGCAGCCTGTAAATGTTTCATATCCCAAGCCCCTGCTTACATTTACCAAGGGTACCAGAACTTGTCAGAAATTTGGTATTATGGGTAGGCTTAAAATGGTCCCTAATACAAAGCTATGAACGATTGCACTTGAATCTGTATTCTAACTCCAAGATTACATAATACCAAGGAAAGTACATATTCCCCAGCCCCAGTAATGTAGTGATCTTGCATACCTGTCGACCATCTTGGTTAAGTCAACCAAATTGTGTCAGCTAAATAGATGTAGACTTTAATTAATGGCACACACACACACACACACACACACACACACACACACACACACACACACACACACACATATATATATATATATATATATATATATATATATATATATAGAGAGAGAGAGGGGGGGGAGAGACAGACAGAGAGAGAGAGAGAGAGAGAGAGAGAGAGAGAAGAGAGAGACAGATCTTCAAAAGTGTGATTTGAGATTATAAAGTGGTGGCTGGTCAGGAGAAGGTGAAAAAGTATTTTTATTTATTTATTTTTATTTATTTTACATTTGTTGACTGGGATTGTTTGACTGGATACATGTCCATTTTGAGCGGAGGTCCGGGGAGAAAAGCTGCACTTATTGTACAAAAGCAATTACAAAAACAGAGCAAAAACAGAAGAAAAAGATACAATATTTCTCAGTTTAACACAAGGTACAAACAGGCAAAGCTGTCAATTATACAATAATTCATTTGAAATGTACAATGGTCAGTTTGCTAATAAGGAGTTGAGTAAAGAACACCGATTGTAGAGTTGGGTTAGTCAGTGTTTAAGCAAGGGCAGAGTCAGTGTGATTTAAAGTATTTTTGAGGCCTTTTTTAAATAGGGTAATGAAGATTCCTGAGTAAGGTCTGCAGGAAGTAGGTTCCAAGTTTTACCAACAGAGTTGGCAAATAGAGAATCCCCAGCAGAGTTATTGGATTTTAGGGTTAGGACCAATAGTTAATTTGATGATCGTAGTGGCCTGAGAGCAGTATGAGGGCTGATAATGTTTTTGAGGGCAGGGGTATTTTCAGGTTGGTTGAGTACTTTGTGCATTACTTTGAGCTGGTTGAACTGCAGAAGGGTAGGAAATTCTGGCCAGTCAAGTAGTTTTAAGTTGTTACAGTGGTGAGTCCTATATGCCATACCAGTAGCAAATCTAGCTATGTGGTTGTAACAGGAGGATAGTTTGTTGAGGTCAGTTTTGGAAAGGTTGGTAAATACTGGAGAGGCATAAAGAAGGGTAGAGAGAAGATGGGTACGTGCAATACCAACCCTAGCAAGAGGGGTGAGGAAAAGATTTAAGCTTGTACAAGGAGCCAAGTTATTTGTTAATGGACTTAATTGTATGGTTAACATGCATATCAAATTTAAGGTTATTATCTATTAGTACTCCTAGGAGCATAGTTTGGTCATCTGGGGAGATAATAGTGCCATTGTTAGACTTAATAGTGAAGAATGGAGGAGAGGACCTACGGGTAGGGGAGAAAAGTAGCCACTTGGTTTTGTTAAGATTCAGGAGCAGTTGGCGATTAGCTAGCCAGTTTTCTACGGTGATGAACGTATTCTGATGTTGAAGGTATTACATGAAATAAATGGAAAAAGATGACTTCAGACACAATTTAAGAATGCTCAGAATGACTATATAATTGCTCCTTACCTGAGTTGGAGGGAATAATCTGTTATGCGATTATAATTTACAGCATTTCAATTATAATGTACAGGATATGATAGGGGGTAGTACCTATGGTGAGATGGGCATGGAGTAGCTCAAGTGAGGCATGTAGTTGGGCCAGTCAGCAGTGCACATGTCCTTCATAAACACTGAGACACCTCCTCCCTTTACTTTATCTTGAGCTGAGGGGGATCAAAATGTATGAAAGGCATTGTAGACTTTGATAGACAGTGGTTTTCTATGGTTCTGAACCATGTTTGCATGACTGCACACATGTCTGCATTCTCCATGATGAGGAGTGCATCCAGGGAGTGCAGTTTTTTTATTTAACTCACAGTGTTGGGCAGCAGTACCTTTAGGTAGTTCAGAGTGATTTTTGTTGTGTTGGAGGGTTTAACAACTTGTCACAGCCTAAAAAAGGCATTATGGGGAATACATAAAGTTTTTGCCAGTATCCAGAAGCTAAGTGGTGACAAGGGCAGACCATCTCTGGGAAAGCATCGTTGTTTGTCGAGCATGTCTCCTCAGGCTGACAGATATTGGATCCCCTTGTTGTGACACCAGACACTAAGCCAATTGTTAAAGTCAATCTTTTTTTGCTGATACTGTGGCATCATCGTTGGTGAAGGTAGGATGCTACTCAAGGCTAGATTCATACCTGACTGGGACACATACTCAGAGAGCTCTATCATGTCTCTCTTCATATAGCCCAGTGAGGTTGTTTACACCCAGATGGACTATGACCATGTCATACTGGTACTTCTGGGCTAAAGACCTAAGTACATGTGTGATCTGTTGGATCCTTGCTCCAGACAGACAGCTCACTGTGATCTTCTCCTTGTTTAGCCTGGTAAGGGGGACATCAGTATGTCTTACAATGGAATCCCCAATCACTAGAATGTTTGGTTGTGTGTGTTGTCTTATGAGCTTGGCTGTGGGGTTACTATGATTTTCAGAGTTATGTGCATTTAGAATTGTTGCCCTTTTTGAGTGTGTACAGGGCCACTGAGAAATAATTTTAGGAGGTCTTGGAGGTTTGGGTAGATTACAAGTGAGTACCTCCACATGTGTGGGTCTATGTGTCTGTTCCTTAGTGTTGGTAGTGAGTGTTTTGAGTGTAATGCTAACAACCTGGTTTGCATTTTTCATGTGTGTTTGTGAGAGCTTTGCCTCCAATGTGTATCTACATTTCTCACACTGTGTTTGTCTGTTCTAAATTAAATGGTTGTCAGTGAACATTAGGCAGTTACTACACTGGCTCAGGATACTTGTATCCTGCAGGCCAGAAACAGAGATGACAGATAAGTGCCTATCCATTATACTAGATCCTTAGTAGATGGGAAACAGTAAGGGAGAGTCACTTAAAGCTGAAAGAGAGAGAGAGTATTTATTAGCATATTAGATGAACTCCAGTGATACTGCCCTCTGCACAAACTGGCAGCTCTTCAAGCAGCTGTGAACAGTGGGAAACTATGGAGATTTTTTCCTATAGAGAATTTTAAACTGGAGAGGTTTGACTATATACAAGGCACAGAGGAACTGCATTTGCACATCACTTTTATAGACAGCAGGATGAAAGACTTTTACAACAGATAAGCCCCAGGCCCATCAGCTAAATACACAATAAACCTTCCAACAGCTGTTTCCAATGTGGGTGGGTTGAATTCAACTCTCTGCTCCCACCAGAGTGCAAAAGAACCAACTGGTTTTGAGCTCACGTGCAGCAACAAATGCTTTGCAACAAAATTCAGAATTCCTGCAGTATCAGGAATCCTTGGAAATAAATTCAATAACCCTTAGAAATGTTCACAAATTACAAAAAAAAAAAAAAAAAAAAAACACACAAACCTTCCACCAGCAGTTTCCAACTTGGATGGGTTGAATTCAACTCTCTGCTCCCACCAGAGTGCAAAAGAACCATCTTAATGTAAAACAAACTGATTTTGAGCTCAGTTGCTGTAACAGAGTAGAAGACAGTTCCACAAGAGAGACAATCTCTGTGATATATATCTATCCCTCTGACATGTCCTGTTTATGTTGTAAAATATGCTGAGATCCCTTGATCATGTGTATATTCTACCACTGACCTTGACAATGTGTAATAAGTCTGACAGGTTAGGGTTGTCCGAGACTGTGTATATGAGACAGAGGTCATCTGTTAGTAATCTGTATGATAACAAGAAAAGGGACAAAGACTCGAGATGGTCTGCATAGTTTGATTTAATCCCTTGATTTATTTTAGTTTGAAAGAATCATGGTCATTCTACTTCTAGCAAGAGTTTGGACAGGTATATACACAAAGTGGAATTATATTCAATGATTGACCTAATGAGAGTTGAATACAGTAGAATGATTACATTCCTGGTCTGGGACACCATACCTTTAGAAATAAGCTGAGAGATGAAAAGGGACTTCCTTATAATAGTCGAAGGATGGTGGTCAAAAGACATTGCATTGTTAACAGAGGCTCCAAGATCCCTGAATATGGGATCAACTTTCAATGTTTTCTTGTCAATGTGATAGGGTGGTCATGCTTACCATAGGATGCAGTTCTACATTTCTTGGCATTTAGTTTTAGTCCATGGTTTTGACACAAGCTATTTGTTTGGGAAAGGCCTTCTTAGAGGATCATGTTGTCCTCTGGGGAGTTTATGATGGTATCATTTTACAGTCATCTGCAAACCTGCACATCCTTAAACACTTATCATTTGCTTTAACCTCAGAAAAGTAAATGCCAAAGAGGAGTTACCCAATGAATGAACTCTGTGGTGTACTGCTAGTGATAGGTCTTTTAGCAGAGGTAGAGGCACTCACCCTAATCTCCTGGGTTATATTTGTGAGACATTTTTCTATTCAGCAAGTTATATTGGGGTTCATATTTAAATGGAGATTTTCTCAACAATGCCTGAATGTAGGATGGTGAGGATTGCCTTTGCAAGGTCTAGTTTTGTGGTAACAATTGAGTTCCCATAACCTATTGCTTCAGTAATCTCAAAAAGTTCAAATGGGTTAAGTAGGCAGGATCTCCCTTTAACAAATTCAAACTGGCTGGGGTCAAGAGTTTGTAGGTTGCCTATGTCCTTATTTAGCACTTCTACAATGATTTTTCTTATAAAATTACAGAAGAGGTGGCCAGACTTATGGGTCTAAAATTGCTCAGGTCAGTTGATGCCCCACCTTTTTTCAAGGGGATGACTCTTGCTGTCTTCCACTTATCTGGCACAAAGCCTGTTAGGGAGCTGATAATGAATTCCCTCCAGAAAGGGTCTAACAAGACTTTTTTCAGACTAATTAGTATGCTGGCTGACATGTTATCTTGCCCCAAGAAAGGAGTGTTATGCCGTTGGAAATTTCCCAAAGTGCTTCTTCTTTGGAAATTTTAGGGAGGGGGGGTGTAGATGTGGGTATGTCATCCGGGAATATAGGAGGGGAAATTTGTCTGCTAGTAGATTGACTATGTTCTCTGAATCTGAGCATGTGATATAATTTACTATTAGCTTGTAATGCATTGCTTGTGTGCTTGTGTATATGTGTGTGTGTGTGTGTGTGTGTGTGTGTGTGTGTGTGTGTGTGTGTGTGTGTGTGTGTGTGTGTGTGTGTGTGTGTGTGTGTGTGTGTGTATATATATATATATATATATAGTGAACTGGATGGAAAATAGATTGAAGTGTATTAAAAATCTTTATTTACTACATCTCCAAGATTGTAGAGGATATTGTTTAATCTCCAGAACTATGATTTAAAGGGAAAATATAGAAAAGTCAAAGAATTAGACTAACTAGATATGATACGTAAAAGATAGCTAACAGAAAAACAAGAGGAACTACTAGAAGAAGAATAAGAGATTAAATGGGTAACACTATTTTAAAATGGCATATTTTAAAGGTATGTATTCATATCTAATGCTGTCGTTTTTAAGGTTAAAATGTTTGGAATAAATTAGGAATATATATTATAGTTTCATAGTTTCATAGTTTCATAGTAGTGTACTAGGCTATCTGCCCGGGGGCATTTATAAGCCTAGCCAACAGTGATGTGGCTTTACGCCACCCCATACTATATAGTTGTGCCTCTCTAGTAGTGACACATGTGGGACCCCATTATTAAGTAAACTATACCTCTGTCTAGTAGTGACACTGAGGTCACTCCCGGGGTAAACTTGCGATCTCCCATCCATGCATCGAGATTTTTCTTGAACAGTGCCAATGAAGGGCTCTGTCTCACATGAACTGGGATTTTGTTCCAGAGTATGGGTAACCTCTGTGTTATGAATCTATCCCTCCAGCATGTCCTATTCATATTTGTGCAGAGGTTGAAATCTTTAGCTCGTGTGGTTCTGGTGGATTTGGATTTTTGAGATGGAGCATGTCCATCAATTCCTGGTTGGACATGGCCCTGTATGTTAGGCACAAATCACCTCTGAGCAGGCGGTATGCTACTGAATAGAGCTGGAGTTTCTTTAATCTAGCTGGATAAGGCACATGTTTGAGACCTATGATCCTCTTTGTGAGGTACTTCTGGGGTCTTTCCAGTTGTTGCATGTGCCGGGTGAGATACATCCCAAATGGAGCATTATATTCAATCATGGGCCTGACAAGGGAGGAATATAGAGGTACAATGACCTCCTTTGATCTGGATGAGAATCCCTTCATGATGAGATGGGCAAGGTAGAATGTCTTTCTGACCACTTTGGCAACATGGTTGTCAAAGGAGAGGTCACTATCGACTTGAGTCCCCAGGTCTCTGATTACTTCTTCCGTATTCAGTGGGTTATTGTCTACGTGATAATTTGTGGGTACTTTGTTTTTCCCAAAGGGGATGACTATGCATTTTTTGGCGTTAAGTTTGAGGCCATGATTCCAGCACCAGTTGTCCGTTTCAGTGAGACCTTTCTGTAGGATGTGTGTGTCGGCAGGTGAATCAACTATGGCACCCAGTTTGCAGTCATCTGCAAACTTTGTCAGCCATAATCCTTCCATATTTGCTTTCACATCTGAGAAGTAAATGCCGAATAGGAGTGGACCCAAGACTGAGCCCTGTGGGACACCACTTGTGACTGGTTTTGAGTCTGACATGGCTCCAGCAATTTTAACCTTATGGGTTCTGTTTTTTAGCCAGTTTGCTACCCATCTTGTGACATATGGATTTACATTTAGGCTGCTGAGCTTGTCAATGATGCCAGAGTGTGGTATCGTGTCAAAGGCCTTAGCCAAGTCCAAATAGGCAGTGTGGACAGCCTTGCCCTCATCGATGGCACTAGTGACTGTCTCAAAGAAGTCAACCAGGTTTAAGAGGCAGGATCTGCCTTTACAAAACCGAACTGTGTGGGATCAAGGGTCTGCAGATCCCCAATGTCGCCATTTATGAGTTCCATGATGATTCTTTCATAGCCTTACAGATCAGGCTGGTCAAACTTATGGGGCGGTAGTTACCTGGGTCAGTAGAATTTCCCCTTTGTGGAGTGGGACCACTGTTGCTGTGCGCCAGTGTTCAGGTACATATCCTGTAGTGAGGCTAAGATTGAATAGAGTTCTTAGGGGCGGGTTTAGTTCATCTTGAGTTCACGTAACACGCAACCGGGATACCATCGGGTCCCATAGATGCTGTGTTTTTGCCTTGTTGAGTGCTGATTTCACCTGTGTGTCTGTGATGACAGGTAGGTTACATTCAGCAGGGATAATTACTTCATCTTTAGGGGTGAGGGAGGGAGAAATTTGCACTGAACCTATCTGCCAGAATGTTGGCAATGTCAGTAGGGTCAGTGAATTTTTGTCATAGTGTACTAGCTCAGAGCAGATCTGAGAATTTCCTCCCAAGGTTATGACATAATTGAAGAAGTCTTTGTGATTGTCTTTGGTATCCTTGGCAATCTTTTTCTCAAAGTTTGCTTTGATGTTTTATGAGAGAACATAGTTTTTTACTTGTGCTGATCAGGGAAGCCTTTCCCTTGTGGGATTTGGCTTTGTCCTGCAGTAGCTTCCTTCTTTTGTTGTACAGTTTGTTTATAGCCGGGTCCACCAAACCGGGCGTTTTCCCTTGGTGGAGAGGGTCTTGGTTTTAGTTGGGATTGCTTGATCCATGCATTCTTGGAGATGTCCGTAGAAGGCTTTTGTGAAGGATTCAGCATTTTGGGATGTGATTTCCATTAACCCAGTAGGCTTAAAGGATATCATTTCTGACTTGAGGAGCACAAAGTCAGCTTTTGAAAAGTTTTTCACTGTAGTCTTTTGTTCTGGGGTGGGGTGGGATATGTACATCCAACGTGATCAGTTTATGGTCAGATCTTACCAGTGAGGAGTTTATATCCGGTGGAGCATTTGGACCCCATGTTTGTGATAATCAGGTCAAGTATATCATCTCTCCTCGTAGGAGAAGTGACCAGTTGCTCCATAGCATTTGAGTTTATGAATTCCAGGAATCTTTGGGCTAGGTGTTAGGGCTAGAATAGTGGGCCCAGTCTATGTTGGGGTAGTTGAAGTCACCCAATATGATGGTGTTTGGTGTGACATTCATATCCTCTAGTGTTTTCAGGAATGCTTGATGGGATTCCTGGGATTGGGAGGAGTTCTATAACATGCGACCAGTTGTATGGCAGTTTTGCCTATGGTGAGTAAAACTTGTATGGTTTCTGATGCTTCATGGTAGCCACCAACCGAGAGGTGTAGGTGTCCTTTATGAAAATGGACACTCCCTCCCTTTGTGGTTCGCCTGGAACTTGAGGTCGAAACGCATGATATGAGGTATAGCCTGGTAGCGCTGGAGTGCTCTCAGGAGCCTTAAACCAGGTTTCGGTTACTGCACAGACATCGATGTTCTCCATACTGAGAAGTGCTTCGAGTGCCTGCATCTTGAGATTTAGACTTCTGGCGTTGAGCAGCATTACCCTTAATTTTTTCCATTTTTGTTTTTTATGGAGGTTGATTTGTCCTTTGAGCATTGCCTAAAAAAGGCACTATGGGGGTGGCAAGAGCCTTGGCCAGTATCCGGAAGCCCAGTGGTGACAGGTGCAAGCCATCCCTTGCGAAGCAACGTGGCTTGTCCAGCATATCATCCCAGGCTGACAGACATTGGATCCCCCTAGAATGACACCAGTGATTAAGCCAATTGTTAAAGCTGATCATTTTGTCTTTGTACTGAGGCATCATTCTTGGTGAAGGCAGGATGCTGCTCAGGGTCAGGGTCATACCAGTCTGGGCTACATAATCGGAGAGCTCCTCGATGTCTCTTTTCATGTAGTCCAGGGAGGTACATCTCAGGTCATTCACACCAGCATGGACAATGACTGAATCATACTTGTACTTGCTTTGGAGCGACCTGAGTGCGTGTGTAATGTGGCGGATCCTAGCCCCCGATAGGCAGCTCACCGTTACCCTCTCCTTATTCAGCCTGGTAAGTGGAACATCAGTGTGTCTGACTATAGAGTCACCTATTACTAATGTCTCTGGCATAGTATTTTGCCTTAGGGGCTGTGATTGTGCGACACACCTGTTGCTTGAGGTATGTGTTGTAGGTGTTGCGTTTTGGGGGGTGTATTTCTGGGTGTCTGCTTTGGAGGCCTCTGTTGTTTTGGTAAGTTTTTTACAAGAGCCTCCGAGTATGTCTTTGTGTTTTATGTGTTTGGTTTGCATTAGTGGTGGTTTTATGTGTGACTGGTTTTGCTTTGGGTGTGGGTACCATCTCCTCCTGACTGGTCTTGCCAGTCCTGAGTTGAAAGAGTTCAGCCTCCAGTCTGGCTATATAGTTGCATCTCTCACAAGTATATGTGTTAGTAGGAAGGAGGAGAGGGTTGTCTGTGTACATGAGACAATTGTAACATTGTCTTAAGATTCCCAGATTAACCAGCTGAACAAGAGAGGATGCTAGTGGTCTACCACTCGACATACTAGAATATTATAAGGAGTGTTGTGCCTTTAAGGGAAGTGGGTATTCACAGGGGTAGTGGATGCCTGTGGTGCTTACTTTAGGGTAAGAGTGCTTGGTTTTATTATGAGTGCTTGCTAAGGATAGAAGTTCGAAAACAAGTGCTAATATATACAGCTAAATAGACTGAGTAGAGCTTCTAAGGGAAAAATTGAAGAGCAGACTTGGCGGAGCCAGAAAAGTTAAAACCTGTATAGAATAGTTTACACCTGTATAACCGCTGTTGCGCTTAGGGACCCACAAAAACGCAAAACGCCCTGAGGCGGATTTTATACAGGGAACTTGAAAAGAGCTAGAAATGGTCCAAGGCAACCAATGAATTACAGCTCAAGTGCTGAGATCACTTCCCCCAGGGACAGATAGGCTGCTCAAGGCTCCCCACTCCCACTGGTGAGCTCAGAAACTTCCTTCTATCCAAGTAAGGCAATGGCCAACGCAGGAACTACACACAGCCCAGAATACAGCAAAGCCTGTATACTGGTCTTAACTAGTCGAGCAAAGGCGGAAAACAAGGAGTATTTTTTTGTTTTTTTTAGGAAAGAACACAGAAATGCAGTTAGGCAAACAGTAAAATCGATTTACACAGGCTAGCACACTTTAGTGAGCAGCCTCAGCAATTAAATTAGCAAAAAAACAGTATTATTCGACCAGAGTCGACCAAAATGCTACTTTTAAGTGCAGATACTTTAGAATACAGCAGAAAAACACAAAAACAGTTATATCTTATTAAATGAAAGCCAGAGAGGACAATGCAGATAAAAAAAGCCAAAAAGTACTTAAATCAGGAAAGTGGTCGCTTCTTTCAGTTCTCTGTTGCCAGGACCCCTCTGCAGGACCACGTGGAGCTCTGCTTGGGTATATAGCCAAAAAAAACGCCCTGAGGCGGATTTTTATACAGGGAACTTGAAAAGAGCTAGAAATGGTCCAAGGCAACCAATGAATTACAGCTCAAGTGCTGAGATCACTTCCCCCAGGGACAGATAGGCTGCTCAAGGCTCCCCACTCCCACTGGTGAGCTCAGAAACTTCCTTCTATCCAAGTAAGGCAATGGCCAACACAGGAACTACACACAGCCCAGAATACAGCAAAGCCTGTATACTGGTCTTAACTAGTCGAGCAAAGGCGGGAAAACAAGGAGTATTTTTTTTTGTTTTTTGTTTTTTTAGGAAAGAACACAGAAATGCAGTTAGGCAAACAGTAAAATCGATTTACACAGGCTAGCACACTTTAGTGAGCAGCCTCAGCAATTAAATTAGCAAAAAAAACAGTATTATTCGACCAGAGTCGACCAAAATGCTACTTTTAAGTGCAGATACTTTAGAATACAGCAGAAAAACACAAAAACAGTTATATCTTATTAAATGAAAGCCAGAGAGGACAATGCAGATAAAAAAAGCCAAAAAGTACTTAAATCAGGAAAGTGGTCACTTCTTTCAGTTCTCTGTTGCCAGGACCCCTCTGCAGGACCACGTGGAGCTCTGCTTGGGTATATAGCCAAAAAAAACGCCCTGAGTCAGATTTTTATACAGGGAACTTGAAAAGAGCTAGAAATGGACCAAGGCAACCAATGAATTACAGCTCAAGTGCTGAGATCACTTCCCCCAGGGACAGATAGGCTGCTCAAGGCTCCCCACTCCCACTGGTGAGCTCAGAAACTTCCTTCTATCCAAGTAAGGCAATGGCCAACACAGGAACTACACACAGCCCAGAATACAGCAAAGCCTGTATACTGGTCTTAACTAGTCGAGCAAAGGCGGGAAAACAAGGAGTATTTTTTTTTTGTTTTTTTTAGGAAAGAACACAGAAATGCAGTTAGGCAAACAGTAAAATCGATTTACACAGGCTAGCACACTTTAGTGAGCAGCCTCAGCAATTAAATTAGCAAAAAACAGTATTATTCGACCAGAGTCGACCAAAATGCTACTTTTAAGTGCAGATGCTTCAGAATACAGCAGAAAAACACAAAACAGTTATATCTTATTAAATGAAAGCCAGAGAGGACAATGCAGATAAAAAAAGCCAAAAAGTACTTAAATCAGGAAAGTGGTCGCTTCTTTCAGTTCTCTGTTGCCAGGACCCCTCTGCAGGACCACGTGGAGCTCTGCTTGGGTATATAGCCAAAAAACGCCCTGAGGCGGATTTTTATACAGGGAACTTGAAAAGAGCTAGAAATGGTCCAAGGCAACCAATGAATTACAGCTCAAGTGCTGAGATCACTTCCCCCAGGGACAGATAGGCTGCTCAAGGCTCCCCACTCCCACTGGTGAGCTCAGAAACTTCCTTCTATCCAAGTAAGGCAATGGCCAACACAGGAACTACACACAGCCCAGAATACAGCAAAGCCTGTATACTGGTCTTAACTAGTCGAGCAAAGGCGGAAAACAAGGAGTATTTTTTTTGTTTTTGTTTTTAGGAAAGAACACAGAAATGCAGTTAGGCAAACAGTAAAATCGATTTACACAGGCTAGCACACTTTAGTGAGCAGCCTCAGCAATTAAATTAGCAAAAAAAACAGTATTATTCGACCAGAGTCGACCAAAATGCTACTTTTAAGTGCAGATACTTTAGAATACAGCAGAAAAACACAAAACAGTTATATCTTATTAAATGAAAGCCAGAGAGGACAATGCAGATAAAAAGCCAAAAAGTACTTAAATCAGGAAAGTGGTCGCTTCTTTCAGTTCTCTGTTGCCAGGACCCTTCTGCAGGACCACGTGGAGCTCTGCTTGGGTATATAGCCAAAAAAACCGCCCTGAGGCGGATTTTTATACAGCGAACTTGAAAAGAGCTAGAAATGGTCCAAGGCAACCAATGAATTACAGCTCAAGTGCTGAGATCACTTCCCCCAGGGACAGATAGGCTGCTCAAGGCTCCCCACTCCCACTGGTGAGCTCAGAAACTTCCTTCTATCCAAGTAAGGCAATGGCCAACACAGGAACTACACACAGCCCAGAATACAGCAAAGCCTGTATACTGGTCTTAACTAGTCGAGCAAAGGCGGAAAACAAGGAGTATTTTTTTTGTTTTTTGTTTTTTTAGGAAAGAACACAGAAATGCAGTTAGGCAAACAGTAAAATCGACTTACACAGGCTAGCACACTTTAGTGAGCAGCCTCAGCAATTAAATTAGCAAAAACAGTATTATTCGACCAGAGTCGACCAAAATGCTACTTTTAAGTGCAGATACTTTAGAATACAGCAGAAAAACACAAAAACAGTTATATCTTATTAAATGAAAGCCAGAGAGGACAATGCAGATAAAAAAGCCAAAAGTACTTAAATCAGGAAAGTGGTCGCTTCTTTCAGTTCTCTGTTGCCAGGACCCTCTGCAGGACCACGTGGAGCTCTGCTTGGGTATATAGCCAAAAAAAATGCCCTGAGGCGGATTTTTATACAGGAACTTGAAAAGAGCTAGAAATGGTCCAAGGCAACCAATGAATTACAGCTCAAGTGCTGAGATCATTCCCCAGGGACAGATAGGCTGCTCAAGGCTCCCCACTCCCACTGGTGAGCTCAGAAACTTCCTTCTATCCAAGTAAGGCAATGGCCAACACAGGAACTACACACAGCCCAGAATACAGCAAAGCCTGTATACTGGTCTTAACTAGTCGAGCAAAGGCGGGAAAACAAGGAGTATTTTTTTTTTGTTTTTTTAGGAAAGAACACAGAAATGCAGTTAGGCAAACAGTAAAATCGATTTACACAGGCTAGCACACTTTAGTGAGCAGCCTCAGCAATTAAATTAGCAAAAAAAACAGTATTATTCGACCAGAGTCGACCAAAATGCTACTTTTAAGTGCAGATACTTTAGAATACAGCAGAAAAACACAAAAACAGTTATATCTTATTAAATGAAAGCCAGAGAGGACAATGCAGATAAAAAAGCCAAAAAGTACTTAAATCAGGAAAGTGGTCGCTTCTTTCAGTTCTCTGTTGCCAGGACCCCTCTGCAGGACCACGTGGAGCTCTGCTTGGGTATATAGCCCATTATAATGATCAGTGTCAATGTACATTAGCCTTAACACATTATAGTAAGTTGTCAAAGGTTATTTACATCAAAACCTAACTTTTGCACATTCTAAGACTGTCCTCCTTTTTTTTCAGTGGTCAACCCCATCCGGAGAATTCCACAAGGCACATCACACTTGACATCTGGTCAAGCTTTTGAGACGTTCATGGTACACAGCAGCTTTATATGGAGGCATTATTTTATGGATCTGTACCTGTATTCACTAATAATTCATTCATGTTAAATGTTAATGAGATAACTACTGTTACTGATAGGCCATGTGCAACATGGAAGTTCCAGGCCATTTAGCTTTCAGTGCAGACCTCATAAAGTTTGGTACAAATCTGCTGTCCGTTAGATATTGAGTCTTCCAATATAATGAAGCCCACTGAATCAGTTAAGCAGCAAATAATTAACACATCAAATAAATAAATAAATCATGGCATTTCAAATTGAAGAATTTCCGCAAAGACAGAATGGTGGGGAAAATGAAAGCTGTTTGCTTACTTCCATAATTGTGCCCAAGGACTCAGTACCGGGGTCATGACTGTTCTCGTTAACTACCTTCCATGGGACAAATTGGACTTAAATATTATCTTTTATACTGATGACAGAGTGACTCGGTCACCACTGCTCTTTTGTCTCACCCTTAAACCATTAAGCTGTCTAGTTAACAATTAGGTCATAGTTACAATTTGGCTCCCATGAAAAGAAGTGTAAAGATTTCTCATCTTCTTTTTGTGGATAATGTAAAGCTGCATAATTCTTCAGATAAGGAGCTAAAAGCACAACTGCAAGTGGTCAAAACTTTTTCAGATAATGTAAGAATGTCATTTAGACTTGATAAATCTGAAAAAGCAACATTTAAACCAGAAAAGCAACAGCAACAAAAAATATCAGTCTGGAACAGGAATGTGATATAAAGGAACTTGAGCAGGAAGGAGTATATAAATGTTTGGAAAATGATGAAGGATCGACATTACAGTATGTAAATGTGAACAAGACTCAGTAAGGAATATTTTAAAAGACTAAAATTAATATTGAAAATAGCCCTGCCGTCTAGTAACAAAGTCCAAGCTGTAAACTCATTTTCTTTTCTTGTTCTAACTTACAATTTGGAGATGATTAACTGGCCCCAAATGGTACTGGATCAGTTGGATAGGAAAACAAACAAAATACTTCATGCTTATCAAATGATATATAAAAATCAGTGTAAAGCAAGATTATATATTCCTCATTCGGACAAAGGTCTTGACATCCTCTAAATTGATTACATGTATAGCTCTGCATTCGTTGGACTGCATATTTATCTGCTGACCTCACAAGATCAAACAGAGTGAAATTTTTAAAACATGAGGATAAGTCAAAAACGACTTCCCTGCTTAGTTTATCAGATGCACATCGGTGTCAAGTGGAAATGGAAATCAAACCAGAAGTTGACAAAAATCAGGCAGCAATTGAATGTGCCAAAAAATGAAAGAATATGAGGAGAAGGATCAGATGAGAAGGCAAGAAGTGTGGAAAAGGCATAAATATAGTTGCAAGTACAGAAACCCCCTGGAATAACCTCATTTCTATCAGGATCTGATGCAGGAAAGGTTAAGGAGTGGTGAATTTTAACCAAAAGGTGAAAAAGGTAATATTGGTGGCACAAGATAGCGGACTACATTCACATTTGTATACAAGGTCCATTTAACATGTGGGAGAAGCAGACAAATGCAGGTTTTGTAAAACAGAACTAGAAACAGTTGTACATCTTGTTGCTAGGTGTGATACACTAATGGCAGTAGGACCTGTATACTGAAAGACATAGTAATGTGGTAAGACTGCTGCACTGGGCATTGTGCAAACATTATAAAACTGAAGTAGCTGAGAAGCATTGGAAACATGACCCACAAAGAATTATAGACAGTAATAAAGTTTATATCATACAGGCTCACCCACTACCAACAGTTCAAAAAACAGATGCAAGAAAAACAGATATAGTAGTCTGTGAAAAGAAGACAAAAGTAGCATTGATCACTTAAATTGCTATACTGATTACAGTGTCTTCCGTACAGAGAGACGCATAGTCATAAATACAACGATGAGCAGGCAAAAATGACAGCACTGTAGAAGGACACCCAGACAGTTCAGAACCAAAAAACTTATACAACAGGCTGCACTACTAAGATACAATGCAACAGAAGCCACCACAAAAACACGATAAAATACAATACCTTTAATGAACACTAGACTGGTGCTTCTATGTGTACAACTCAGGAATTCAACAGAACTAATAAGATCAAGATACAAAATGAATTTACAAGTATCAATCAGAATCACATGTACAATTTCACCCAATCAAAAACCATCTTCATATACCATAAATGTATGAAATGAAACACGGAATGATATTCATTTAAAATGTGTTTTGATTACATCTTCATTAAATATAAATATAATAAAACTAATTAAACATATCCACACAGGGTACCGGTACCATATAATACCGACAGACTGATCATTTTATTTTTATTTTGTATCTTGATCTTGTTAGTTCTGATAAAGTCCTGAGTTGTTCGGATGAAAGCATTAAACTATTGTTCATTAAATGCTTGTTTTATTTTATCCTACACAGTGTTGTGTTTTGGTGCTGGCTTCTGCTGAGCTGTATCTTAGAAGTATACCCAGACAGAATTTACACTTGTTTTTAAATATGTTACTAATACATGTAACTGTATAAATTACAGGAGTCAGTTCTGATCACCTTGCGTGTATTACAAAGAGCACTTTTACTAATTTCATGAACATTAATTATAGTTTGACTTAGGAATGGGGTCCATTCTCATCATGGTACGAGATACCAAAAGACTTGAAGTAAGGGTTATGGTTCTGTGCAATATCTGAAATGTCTCTCTGATTGTGTGTTGGATTTTGAACATTTGTGTTCCATTGCTTTAGTACTGAAAATTATTTCACCATTCCTAGCTTCTCACAAGTCACACAACTCAAAACATCAGGAGACTTCAGTTCTATCTAGCTGTCAAAATAGATGAGCATATATACACACTTTATCTTGTGTGTCAAGCAGGCACAAATCTTTGTATTTTCTTATAGGATACTTCACTGTATGTCAGTATAAAAATAAAATTTTGAATTACACTCACTAATTCTCAGAATTTTTTTTTACCAAGAATGTACAATTCACTCGTGTTTTACTGTTTCAAATGCATTTTGAAGTTTGCAGTATCACAGATTTTGATTTTATGTCATGTCCCTTCATTTCTAAAATACCAGCAAATGCTAATTTTTGCTCAGCAACATGCAAACTAAATAAAAATAAATGGCTCAGAGTGCAGAGAGGTGCAGAATAGCAAGACCAACTGAAAAAAGAAAGCTGCACAAAACTTACACAACCACCACGTTTATTAGCAAAGAAATAAAAGTAAAAAAGATAACATAGCTACAGGAGCAGTCGTGAAAGCACTAACGTTATCTGTTTTACTTTTATTTCTTTGATAATAAACGTGGTGGTTGTGTAAGTTTGGTGCAGTGCAACATGCAAACTAGTTTGAAGCACATGGTATTATATTTGCGCATTTTTGCTTTACCGGAGGGAAAAAAAACTGCGGTTGAAGTGTGTACAGACAAAAAATATAGCAGAAACTAAAGACTTAATTGAAGATGCAACAATATTAAATAAGAGTAGAATAGGCCCTGACAAAACCATATACAGAGTATTTTCAGAATGACAGACCATGGCGTTATTTGCGTTTAGAAACACTGATTGCCAGTTATAATACTTACTGTTCAATATGTTGACTCCAGAAGAATAGGAAGAAGACATTATTTCTGGAAGATACAGACTGCTTGTGCCATGCCAAACAACTTCACAGAATATTCACACCTCCTAGTTCAGGCTTCCTATCTTACAACCACATAATAGCCCTTTACTTCTGCATAACAATTAGCATCCAAATACTATTTCCTATTATCATATAGCTTATCCAGCTCTCAAATCTGCTCCTCCAACTGCTAATTCCAATTAAACATTCAATAAATATTTTACATTTTTTTTATGTCAAAACTGCAGCAGTTTGTTTTCTTTCTGATGTACTGCTTATTCAACACTGCAGTTATAATGCATCCTTTTATATAGTGCATTCTGTGATTCTGTGATTATTGTACTAGTGGTGTTATTGTTGATTTGCATTTATTGCATCAGTATTGTTTTATATATTTGGTTCTCCTTGTGCTTAAACTAAATGGTCCAGCCTAAACTTAATTTTAAAATTGTTTTTTTCTCAAAACTTGCATATTTTCTGTCTTTGACCTAGCACTCTTGTGTGGGGTCATTTACTGCACTGTTATGACTTGATATTACTTGTGAACCTCTGCTATCTCTGAAAATAAAAACAAAAAAATCTTGCTTTTTTCCCACTTTTCTGAGATTTAAAAAAGTTCAAGTTACAGGCTTGCTGTTCTTGAACTTTTTTGTAAGTTTCTGTGAGGCCATTTTTGCTTGGGCTAGAGGAAAGTCTCTCTCTTGATCAGTGGCAGTGTAAAACATTGAGCTGCTTCCCTGCCTCCCATGGGAGTGGTTACTGACTTGAAACTGTAGTTTTATTGGCCAAGGTCATTTCAAAACTCCTTCATCTTTCACTCTTAAAACCTAGTTGCCTCGTGGTTTTGGCATCTTTTCAGGCTTGTTGGCTGTTGGTGAAGCACCCACCAAGAGGAGAAAACACTGAGAGAAGAAAGGAGCCACTTTTGAGATTTTAAGTATTTTCCTCTGTTTATTTGATAAGTTTTTCTGCATAGCTGCCTAGTTTGAGCATTTTCTGGCTTGTTAAACTTGATTTCTGCATTAGTAGCTGTATTAGAGCACAACCAAAAGCTGTTTACTGAATTTCCTGTTTGCACTTAATTTTAAAATTGTTGTTTTTCTCAAAACTTGCATATTTTCTGTCTTTGACCTAGCACTCTTGTGTGGGGTCATTTACTGCACTGTTATAACTTGATATTACTTGTGAACCTCTGCTATCTCTGAAAAACAAAAACAAAAAAAAAATCTTCTTTTTTCCCACTTTTCTGAGATTTAAAAAAGTTCAAGTTACAGGCTTGCTGTTCTTGAACTGTTTTGTAAGTTTCTGTGAGGCCATTTTTGCTTGGGCTAGAGGAAAGTCTCTCTGTTGATCAGTGGCAGTGTAAAACATTGAGCTGCTTCCCTGCCCCCCGTGGAAGTGGTTACTGACTTGAAACTGTAGTTTTATTGGCCATTTTGGGTCAATTCCTGGCTCTTTCCAGCCCCTGCTATCAAGCACGCTTTAGAGTGCTTTAGCGCAATTTAGCGCGGAGTTGCTACTAGAGCAGCATCGGGCAGTGCTGGTTTAACAAGGTTAAACTTTTTCTGGCTCCATAAAGTCTGTTCTTCATTTTTTCCCTTAGAACTGCTCTACTAGTAATCTAAACAGTATATCCCTTAACTAAAAAGCACAGCACTTGTTCCTAAAAGCTTTTACTTGTCTTAAAAGCATCTTCTTTTCAGGTTTTAGCACTTCTGTATTATACAAAGTCCCTCACTAGCAACCCCCCCCCCCCAGGAGTACCCACTTCCTCACTAAGTCCTCTCTTATTCATTTACACCCTTAACTTCTAAATTTCTCTAGCATGTCGAAGGGCCAGATGCTGGCGTCCTCTCCTGTCCAGTTGGTGAATTTGGGAATATTGAGGCAATGTTACAATTGCCTCATGTACACTGACAACCCTCTCCTCCTCCCACATAAGACAAATACTTGCGAGATGCAGCTATTTAGCCAAACTGGAGGCTGAGCTCTCTCAACTCAGGACTGGCAAGACCAGACAGGAGGAGAAGGCAGCTACACACACCACAAAACCAGTCTCACATAAAGCTATCACAACAATGAATCAAACACATAAACACACAAAGTCATACTCTGAGGCTCTGAGCAAAAATTTACCTAAACAGCAGCGGCCTCCAAAGCAGACATCCAAGCAACTGCCACCTCATGACACACCACAGGCAACACATAAACCACAAAATCAGTGTGCAAAGCAGTCACAGCCCTTAAGGCCAAATACAACACCAAACATACTTGTCATAGGTGACTCCATAGTCAGACACACTGACGTCCCACTCACCAGGCTGAACAAGGAGAGGGTCACAGTAAGCTGCCAATCAGGTGCTAGAATCTGCCACATAACACAAGCACTCGGGTCACTCCACAGCAAGTACAAATATGACACAGTCATTGTCCATGCTGGTGTGAACGACCTGAGACATACCTCCCTGGACTACATGAAAAGAGACATAGAGGAGCTCTCTGATTATGTAGCCCAGGCAGGTATGACCCTGACCCTGAGCAGTATCCTTCCTTCACCAAGAATGATGCCACAACATAGAGACAAGATGATCAGCTTTAACAATTGGCTTAACTTCTGGTGTCATTCAAAGGGGATCCAGTGTCTGTCTGCCTGGGCTGACATGCTTGACAAGCCACGCTGCTTCGCAAGGGACAGCTTGCACCTGTCACCCCTGGGATTCCGGATATTGGCTAAGGCTCTTGCCATCCCCATAGTGCCTTTTTTAGGCAAGGCTCAAATTCTAAACCTACCACCCTAGAAAACAAAAATGGGAAGAAACTAAGGGTAATGCTGCTCAATGCCAGAAGTCTAAATCTCAAAATGCACGCACTCGAGGCCCTTCTCAGTATGGAGAACATCGATGTCTGTGCTGTGACTGAAACCTGGTTCAAGGCTCCAGAGAGCACCCCGGCACTATCAGGTTTTACCTCATATCATGCCCGCCCCAAAACCCAGACCACACCACAAAAGGAGGGGGTGTATCCATATTCATCAAGAATACCCACACCTCCAGGTTGGTGGCAATGCACGAAGCATCGGAAACCATCCAGGTGCAATTAACCATAGGCAAAACTGCTCTACAATTTGTGGCATGCTATAGGCCACCCTCTCAAACTCAGGAACCCCACACAGCCTTCCTGAAGACACTGGAGGGTATAAATGTATCTCCAAACACCATTATTTTGTGTGACTTCAACTACCCGAATATAGACTGGGAACATTACTCAAGCCCCAACTTTCTAGCCCAAAGGTTCCTGGAGTTCATAAATTCAAATGCCATGGAACAACTAGTCACCGTTCCCACAAGAGGAGAAAATATACTAGATCTCATCATCACAAACATGGGGACAAAATGCTCCACACCGGAAGTATATCCCTCATTGGTGAGATCAGATGACAAACTTATCTCACTGGAAATCCACATCCCGCCCCCACCCCAAACAAAAAAGACCACAGTGAAGAACCGAGCCAGTGGAAACCACAATCCAAGCTGCAGAAGCCCTTACAAATGCCTTCTACGAACACCTCCAGGACTGCATGGATCAGGCAATCCCTAATAAAACCAAGACTCTTTCCACCAAGGGCAAACGTCCAGTCTGGTGGACCCCAGCCATAAACAAACTTTACAATAAGAGGAGAAAGCTGTTACATGATAGAGCAAGATCCATAAAAGAGAAGACACCCTTGATCATTATTAGTAAAAAAATACGAGCACTCATAAAATCATCCAAGGCCAACTTTGAGAGAAAAATTGCAATAGATTCAAAAGACAATCGTAAGGCCTTCTTCAGCTATGTTAGAAACCTGGGTGGAAACTCCCAGATATGTGCAGAATTAGTCCAAAATAATACAAAAATCACTGAACCCACAGACATTGCCAACATACTAGCAGACAGGTTCAGTGCAAACTTCACCCCTCCCCAAAAGGAGAGATAACTATCCCAGCAGAGTGTAGGCTCCCAGACATCTCAAATGGGCAGGTGAAAGCTGCTCTCTAAAGCTAAAAACACAGCATCAATGGGACCGGATGGTGTCCCCAGCTGTGTGCTACACGAACTCAATGAGAAACTAAACCCGCATATAAGGCAGCTGTTTAATCTTAGCCTTACCACAGGATATGTGCCCAAGGAGTGGCGTACGGCAACTGTGGTCCCACTCCACAAAGGCGGTGCCTCTACGGACCCTGGTAATTACCGCCCCATAAGATTAACAAGCCTGGTCTGCAAAGCTATGGAGAGGATCATAATGGAACTCATAAACAAAGACATAGGGGACTTGCAGACATTGGACCCGACCCAGTTTGGCTTTCTCAAGGGCAGATCATGCCTTTTGTACTTGGTTGACTTCTTCGAAACAGTCACCAAGGCCATCGATGAGGGAAAGGCAGTCCATACAGCCTACCTTGACCTTGCAAAGTTCGACACAATACCCCACTCGGGTATTATAGAGAAACTTACCAGCTTAAACGTAAACCCATATGTCACAAGATGGGTTGCAAATTGGCTAAAGGACAGAACCCACAGGGTTAGAGTTGCTGATGCCATGTCAGACTCCAAGCTGGTCACAAGTGGTGTCCCACAGGGCTCAGTCCTTGGCCCCTTGTTGTTCGGCATCTACTTCTCAGAAGTACAGGCAAACACAGGAGGACTATGGCTGACAAAGTTTGCAGATGACTGCAAACTGGGCGCCATAGTGGAAAGTACATCGGACACAGATATCCTTCAGAGGGGTCTCATGGAAACTGATAACTGGTGCCAGAGCCATGGCCTGAAGTTAAATGCCAAAAAATGTATAGTCATACCCTTCGGGAAAAACAAGGTAACCCCAAGCTACCATATAGGTGGCAATCCATTAAGCACAGAAGAGGTTATCAGGGACCTGGGGACCCAGGTTGACAGTGGCCTTTCTTTTGACACTCACATTGCTAAAGTGGTTAGAAAGACCTTCTACATTGCCCACCTGATCATGAAGGGATTCACATCCAGATCAAGTGAGGTCATTATTCCCCTGTACTCTTCACTTATCAGACCAATGATCGAGTACAATGCCCCATTCGGTATGTATCTCACCTGACACCTGCAGCAATTGGAGAGACCCCAAAAGTTCCTCACCAAAAGGATAAAGGGACTCCAAAATCTGTCATATGCTGCCAGACTGAAGAAACTCCAGCTCTATTCAGTTGCATACCGTCTGCTCAGAGGTGACCTGTGCCTGACATACAAGACCATGTCCAACCCGGAATTAATGGACATGCTCCACCTCAAAAAATCCAAATCTACCAGATCCACTAGAGCAAGCGACTTAAACCTTAGCACGGATATAAATAGGACATGCTGGAGGGATAGATTTGTCACCCAGAGACTCCCTATGCTGTGGAATAAAATCCCGATCCATGTGAGGCAGAGCACCTCGCTGGCACTTTTCAAGAGAAATCTTGACCGGTTGATGGGAGATCTTAGGTTTACCCCGAGAATCATCTCTGTGTCACTGCTGGACAGAGGCACAACAAACTAATGGGCACAGTATTTTTTAACATAAGGGGTGGCGTAAGCCACAAAACTTTGGGCTAGGCTTATAAATGCCTTAGGGCAGATAGCCTAGTATAAACCTATGAACCTATGAACCTATAAACTAAAATAAATAAATATGAAAAGAAATAAGTAAGTAAATAAATAAATAAATGAATGCAGTTAGCCGCTATATTACGCAAAACAGTAAAGGATGCATGGCAACCTTCCAGAATTCAGCACTCTGTCCCATCAAGTGTACCCAGCAACCTCCACCACAGATAGCACATGTTCTAGGACAGCTCACTTCTTCATTATTAAAAAAAAAAAAAAAAAAAAAAAGTCATAAACTCATAAAATAACATCTTCGTAAAACACATTAGCTAGAATGAAATTGAGAAAAAAATGTTTACCAATGTTTAACAAAATATATAAATTAATAAATGTAAGGATAGTAAATATACCAAGGTTTTTTAAGTTGAAATTCTTGCATACATCAATGCACAATGTTTTTGTGACTCTATTTTCACTTTTCACAGCACAGCACAGCACACATCTTTACGTAGTACCTGCTTTTGGTATCCAACTTATCACAGCTAACCCATCCAGCAGAAAACCAGCAGTTCTGCATTTATAATGATGCTTTTTTTAAGCTCTCAGCAACTCATCAGCATTTATGTTGGCCTGTGGATCACCTTATATTGAAGGGGGTTTAGGCATATTGCCCATTAGTGCAATTTCATATTGCCATTGCACATAGTATGTTACCAAATGGAAATGTCTGCCTTACAAATAGTAATTTAAGGCATTGAATGTTGCAGTCCAGGTGACCGGATTGCTGACACTGCAGTGTAGCATTGGTTTTGTGTGTGTGTGTGTGTGTGTGTGTGTGTGTGTGTGTGTGTGTGTGTGCATGTGCATGTGCATGTGTGAGCGCGCACACGCGCGCGCGTGTGTGTGTATATGTGCATTTGTGTATGTGCATTGGTGTGTGTGTGTGTGTGTGTGTCTGTGTGTGTGTGTGTGTGTGTGTGTGTGTGTGTGTGTGTGTGTGCACACGTGTGTGTGTGTGTGTGTGTGTGTGTGTGTGTGTGTGTGTGTGTGTGTGTGTGTGTGTGTGTAAAGAAAGGGGGATGCTGTTTTCTTGAGTGTGCCATTTTATAGATGAGACTTCCCATCTGCCTGATCTGGCAGCAGTTCAGGTCGGTGTAAAATATCCCATGGCACCTATCTAAAAAAGTTGTGGATGTTCCCTGATGCCCTGACTAAATTTTCCCTAGCAGGGTAAATATCACTTGTGGTCTGCCATGAAAAGAGGCCACTAGCATAGTGGGATTAGCCCACTCAATAAAAGGATAAATCAATCAATCAAGCAACCGATCAATCAAGCAGTCAATCAATCAGTCAATAAAAAAGGCCCACTTTATCATAAGGCATTCTCTTTCAGTCTTTGAGTATCTCCTTTCTCTATTGCAAATTGTGCTGCTGATATTGCACACAGGGGGTCTTTACCTTGTATGTTTTCAGAGGCTGTGCTAAACCAACACCTGATGCCTCAGCATACAGGCTGAACTATTTATTTTATTTAGTAACATTGTTCCACAGGCGTTTGAGGTGAAAACATTTTCATTCTCTTTTTCAGAGATTACATTTTGGATAAAATGATCATACGCAGGGCTTTTTTTGGGCTGGTACACACTGCTATGGCATACCAGCACCTCTGCTACCCTGTTTCTTTAAAAAAAAAAAAAAAAAAAAAAACTTTCCTTTTTAAGGGTGTTTTAAGAATGCCCTTTGCATTGGGTTGCACAGACGCAGAAGACCTTCTGTGTCTATGCGATGTGCGACCGATCATTTACATCTTCCTGGTCCGCACACGCAGAATTTGAATTCCTGAAGATATTTGGACTATAGACCATGAACAGACAAGTGAGTGGTAGGTTTGCGTGTGTATAAGTTTTTAAGAGTAGTGTGTGTGTGCGTGTGTGCAAGAAATAGGTAGGCGGGTGTGTGTGTGTGTGTGTGTGTGTGTGTGTGTGTGTGTGTGTGTGTGTGTGTGTAGAAGAAGTAGGTAGGTCTGTGATTAAGAAGTAGGTAGGTCTGTCTGTGTGTTTGTGTGTGGGTGAGTGAATGAAATGTCCAGATTTTTTCAGAACTACAAGATTTTGTCTGCAAGGAATACCTCTCTACTGTCCATAATTTTTCAGAATGCCCAGATTTTTACCTTATGTACTGATCTATTTCCCATAAAATTTGTACGTTTCTAGCAAACTTTTGAAGACTTAAGTTACTAAGAAATGACAGGTATTTGAGTTTCAGATTTTGTATCCTTTAGAAAATTCATGCTAATCATAAACCTGTTATTCTAGCAATGTTCCAAGTTTATATGAGAAATATTAAAAAAATGTGCCTGATTTTGGCCCTTTGTCCCCTAATTATTTTTGACTTTGTCCACAATTCTTGCTCTAGGAAGTATGTTGTAAGGAGTCCAGATGACACCATACAAAAAGAGCTAATGACTGACTTGCCACCTGATTTACTGTTTGAGATAGTTTTGCCATAGAAATGCTATTGTTAACACATTGGCCATACTAAACACACTGACATATTTTCATAATTCTTCAGAACCAAACTTTTAGCTAGTTATATTGAGGTCTTCTCCCTACCACATGATTAACATACTGCACTTCTTCTTCTTTCAGCTTTTCCTGGTTAGGGGTTGCCACAGCGGATCACCTGTCCGCTCATGATTGGCAGTAGAGTTTTTACGGTGTCGAGTTGTCAGCCCGGTGCCCAACCTTCCACTGGAGGCACACACATGCACACACTCATGCCTAGGGCCAATTTAGAGTGTGTAATCCACCTTCACCTTAACGAATGATTTCACATTTTCTGTGGACAAATACCCTTTTATGTGATGCAGTGGAAGTTTACACGGTCTGTCCCCACGGATCACATAAGAAAATACTAAAATGCATATATAAATAAGTATATTTACTGAAATAAATAAAATCTAAATAAATTACCAAGATTTAGCTATTTGCTGAAAGTCTTCTAGAAATATACTGTGTAAATATCCCCCAAAAATGTGTCATAAGGGCTTTAGCTCACATTGCATTCAACTCCCAAAAGCAAAATCATATCTTCAGTCTAGCAAAAAAAGGTGATAAAGCAACACTGGAAAATAAAGGTGGTAACAAAGGAAAGGTTGTTTAACAGTTAATGATTCCATAACCATAGGTTCATTCTCTTACACAGGAGAGCTTCATTTTTTCCTAGGAGAAAATAGATCGTTTTCTTTATTTTCAGATACTGACAATGACTGACTGTACCTCTGACAACCTCACCCTGCAAATTACTAACACTAAATGACTCATTACACTCTATTAGGAGTTTAGGAGTCTATGTGTGTGCATATTTTATATATATATATATATATATATATATATATATATATATATATATATATATATATATATGTATATATATATATATCTATATCTATATATCTATATATATGTATATGTAAAATGCACACACATAGAGTCCTAACAGAGTGTAATGACATATACATGTAGAGCCACGGTGGTACAGCGGTTAGCGTTGTCGTCTCACAGCAAGAGATTCTCCCGTTCGATTCTCGGCTGGAGCACCTTCTGTATGGAATCTGCATGTCCTCCCCATGGTCGAGTGACATTAAAAGACATGCAGGTAGGTGTGTGCATGAATGGGTGCACCTTCTTTGAAGTTTGGGTGTCGGGCTGGCAACTTGGCACTGTAAAAATCCACTGCCAATCATTAGTGGACTGAAGTTCTGCTGTGGTGACCCCTAACTGGGAAAAGCCAAAAGACATTAGTTATATATATACATATATATATTATACACACACACGTGTGTGTCTGTGTGCATGTGTGTGTGTGTCTGTGTGTGCATGTGCAGACATGTACACATTCCCTGTTCTGGTTTAAGGAGGAATTCAGCCACTAACAAGCATTAACATTGAAGTTGTAAGTAGTGACATGGGAAAACTACCCAAGCAGTGTTGTGAGACCCAATGCGACATATACAGGACCTTCCTACCCCTAGTATGTCTATTATTTCCCCTGTAATGTCCACCTTGAGGGTATTACTGTGCTTAGAAAATGGACTATGCATTTTTATTTGTTGATGTTGTCCTGCTACGTGGCATTTTTTGTGTATCCTGTACTACCTGCTTACCCTGTGGAGGCAGGGGGACCGTATTAGGCAGACATCTCAGCGAAGAGTGCACTGACTGAATCCTCAGTGCACTGCATGCAATGAAGCACACTTATCTATGGTGTCTTTGGTCATGTTATGTGTGGATGCTAAACTAGTAGTAAGATGTGATTTTAAAGCTCTGAACCTGAAGTGTGATAATCTTCGAGGATATACTTATCTGATTTTACCCACTGAAGAAAGCAAGGAAGTGAATGGAACAAACATTTAACATTAAAAAATACTGCTCAATCTCTCATAAGCAGCTGTTTTCATTTGGTTTGACAGCTAAGACAACCGGTTACTAACCTAACACTGACTACATAAATTATGTGATAGGAGCACAACAGGAACCACCACTTGGAAATGTGATTACTACTAACTGAAGTGAACACATAACCTAACGTGAACTAGAATACCTTATTACACAACTGGAGCACTGGGAAGCCAGTCATCAGAGAGCATGTTCATCTTTCAGTTACATGTAGTGCATTCAGCTATGTCTACAGGCAAAAACTGTCCAACATTTTAATACAGAGCTTTTTAGCATTTAACCAATGATATTGCAGTATTAACAATTGTGTGAATAATGTGTAAGGCTATGTGTGTCAATTTCTTTTACCTCAGAGAATAGACCAGTCAGGTCATTTTAGGGCTTTTCTATGGAAATGCAGAGACAATAGCTATGGCAGTAGTTTGGTAAAATGATGCCCTGGAATGAAGCAGTGTTGCTGGGACAGTGATCCAATGACACCTTGGTCCCTCCTGAAGTTCTAGAAAGACTATGGAACCCACATAGCAATCACCCAGCTATGGATTTCTCTGTTAACTCAATTCAGTAAATGCTATCTAAAACTATATCATACTTCATTTTAAAACAACATAAACACAACTTTAAATGTTTTAATTTACAGTACAATGCTTGAACACAAGTATTATCACTCAAAAGTTAAATAGAGTTGTGGAATCTGCCATTGCAATATGAAAAAGTCATGTTTTGCTGATTAAAAGAAACAAGTCTCTTATCTGCCTGTGTATCCAATAAAGGGAATGCCATTCCTACTACCATCAAAATTGAATCTAGTATCTCTTCCTCCTGTCCCAACCTGCATACATCAAAACTTCTAAGAGTTCTCCTCTGACTTGGTCATTTACCTACAACTCCACACCCACCAAATTCTACCATTTCTACTTTCTTTCTCCACCTATGCAGTTATACTAGTAACCCTTCTAATTTTAGTCTCACATCCGTGGTCAGTTTCTCATAAAACTGTGTTTTTCTGGCAATCCCTGGCAAATCATTGAGGATTAAGACAGCAAATAATGGCAGACATTGGAGCTATAGACTTCATATCCTTCAGAAAGTTCATTCTGATGCAAAACTTGTTGTTCTATCAACTTTCTAAGTTTGTAAGAACAATATTTAAAAGGTGTCCCTATTTTTGGACATTGGTGCCTCCCCCATGTGTGTCTTTGTCCAGATTTCTTGCTCTAAAAGGTTGAGAGGTATGGGGAAGGGTCTAAGAGGGAGGTAGGGGTGTAGGTGTGTGTAATACCTCTCAGCTGTACAGATTTTCACAGAATGTCCAGATTTTTGCTTTATATTTTTGGTCTGTTCTTCATAAAAAGTGTCTTTTTTTTCTGAGAAATCACCGGGATGATCTAAGGATTAAAGTTACTAACTAATGGCATGAGTTTAGTTTCAGACTTCATATCTTCTAGAAAATGCATTCTAACACAAATCCTGTTATTCTAGTAACTTTCTAAATGTACAAGAGCAATATTTAAAATATGTCCCTAGTTTTGAGCCTTTGTCCCCCCATTATGACAGGCTTTGCCCAGACGTCTTGTGCTAAGGGGTTGAGAGGTATGGTGTGTGTGTGTGTGTGTGTGTGTGTGTGTGTGTGTGTGTGTGTGTGTGTGTGTGTGTGTGTGTGTTTGTAAGAGATAGGTAGCATACCCCTCAACTGCCCAGATTTTTGCAGAATGTCCAGATTTTTTGCCCAATATTTTTGTTTTTTCCTCATAAAAAGATTGAAGTTGCTAAATAATGATGGATATTTGAGGTTTAGACTTCATATCCCTTCAAAAAATGCATACTAACACAAATCCTGTTATTCTAGTAATTTTCTAAGTTTATGAGAAAAATATTTATACTCTGTTCCTATTTATTTTAGACTTTGTCCAGATTTCTTGCATTAAAAGGTCAAGGTGTGTGTGTGTGTGTGTGTGTGTGTGTGTGTGTGTGTGTGTGTGTGTGTGTGTGTGTGAGAGAGAGAGAGAGAGAGACAGTGAAATGCCCTAGTTAGGGTTAACACATGGTTAGTAATTTGTTTAGGTTCAAGCCCTGTACCCTAGCTACAGGAAACAAGAGCCTGAATCCTCTACCCAAAATATGCAACTATTTTGCTTAGCAAATGGTATCACTGTTGTGTGTTCAGAGTTTTAAAGGAGTATTAGTAGCACAGCAAGTAGCATACTTTTGTTTTAATGCAGAAGGTTATATGGCCCAGTCCCACAACATGTAGATGGATTGCTGATACTATGTTGAATTTTAAGAGGGTGGGGTGCTGCAGTCCTGAGTATGCCCTCCTTTGGATAAGATGCCTAGTAACCATGAACCTGTTTTAGTTTGCAATCCATTCCCTATTGCAATATTACCAACTTATAATTTTTAATGTAACAGACAATTTATTCTTCAAGGGCAGCAGGCAGTGAATTTGTAGATGAAATACTTAAATATAAAGTTTTTTTTTGCTAGCAGCAACCTTTTCATTAGTTACAGTCAAATCTCTTTAATGTGGAATTATTCAGATAACTTTTACTTCTGCAGAGACTGTGCATATTGACTGATATTGGTGGGTTGTAATGAAAGAAGTTTGAGTGACTTTTATGGTTGAAATGTTCTGAATTGGGCAGTTTTGGCATTATTGGTTTATATGTTTTGTTTCTTTGCTTATTGGCTATAAATTTAAAACATGCTGTAACAAGTGTTGCTGCATTATACAAGGGATATAATTTAATTATTATATATTATAATTTAATACAATCAGGAAGGTGAATCAAAGAAATTTTGCATGGTTCTAAAAATGTGTGCAAGGGGTCTATGATTTGAAAACAGCCCAAAGGTAAACTTAGATGCATTTTCTTTGTATGTGGGTTTCAATGCTGTTTCAATGAATGTGAGTTTCAAAGTCACAGAAGTTTTAATGCTAATTTTGGTTTCATTGTGAGACTGTATTGCTTTGTTTAGGAAAACATCTATCAGTGTTTGGCTGAAAATTTTGAAATAAAAGTTTTAAATTAAATTCAAATATCTGTAATCATTGTAGAAGTAAAGCAGAAAGCAGTATGCACACTGAGAGTTTTGAACAGTGTTTATGGAAACTGGGGGGAAATAATAATGGGACACTGGAATGGCTGTGTGTGTGTGTGGGGGAGGGGTATACCCAAATGCAACATATGCATACCACCACCTGTTTGTTTACAAAAAAGTACTGATCATATGCCTGTGTGATGTCCCCATCCTTGGCCAGTAATCAAGGATCCTGAATCGTTGCAGCCTGCATTGCTTTTAAAGACTATTTTATAATACATCAATAATGTACTACTGTGTTCCTGAGGTGGGGATGGCCCTCCAGCTATACAGGCATGTGTAAGAAGCACTATGTGGGATGTGCAAGGGAGTGTCACTCACGTTATTTATTTATTTATTTTACATTTGATTAACAGATAAGTGTCCGGCATTTTCAGTGGAGACCCAGAGAGAAAAACTCTATATAAAAGCAAACAAATTACAGTAAAAGATAAATTTACGAAAAACAATTTACAGCAATATGATAAAAATATGAAGAACAAGTAGTGAAAATAGAAAACTAGTAGAACAAAGAACAAGATGGTGATAACAAGACATCTGTCAAAGATTTGTTATTCAATATAAGAATTGTCAATTGTGTGTTGGCAGGGGCTGATACACCATTGACATGCTTACAAATGTTCTGCCTTACTACAACCTAACACACATATGTAGATGTGAGGTCATGGAGAATGCATACTTTGACTGATATTGACATAGTGTTAAATGGATAGGATGGGTAACATAAGGTGGATTTGAAATGCATTGCTGGATCCTGTAGCAGTGTGTACTTATAGAGATAGACAGTGTATAACAGAACACAATTTCACCAATCCACACTTGAGGTGGAGGCCGTATATTTGCTGTTGTTGGCCTTTGACACACAACACAGGATATGCTATGGATATGTGATTCAGTACTGTCTTCTTTGCAGGTTAATTCTGCTGCTTGTGTATCAAGAACACATGTACAATATCATAGTGTCTGCTACAAAATGGCAGGCACCTGTACAGATGTAACAAAGTGCCTGGTATTACTGGTCTTTGGTGTTTAGTACTGCAATATAGGTTTCAGAGGTATAAAACATCATCAGAGTTAAATGTCTGCATCAAATGTTTGTTGCTAGAGTTACCGTTAAACTGCCTGAGAAAGAGAGGAAAAGGAAGGAAAAGCTCTTCCATGAAGACAGAATGACCATGTTCTGCAGGCCCTCCATGAACCTGTCTTTTGACAGTATGTCTGCTGGACATTGTTCAACAGGTGAATATAGTTACTAGCCATAATGCATGTTTGGACTTCAGCAGCAACATAAGTCTGCACAACATATGTGGTGTAATTCATTTAGCGTGCAACACTGTTTTATAGCTGTATTATCAGTAAGATGCAGGTCTGTGAAAAAAGGTAAATTAATGCACACAGGTGTGCGTCTGTATTTTCACAGATGCTTCAATGTCAGGATCCTCCACTATGGATATTTTCATGGCTGATATCAGAAAAGTGCCTAATCACAATGATGATAGTTGAAATAGACCAGTACACTTCATAGTTATGGTGGCAGTGTTAGACATGGGTAATATGACAGGCAAACTGCCTTCCTAGAACACTGCTCCTGTATCTGTGCAGCCCATCTCTCAGTACCAAGATGTCACAGAAGGACAGGAAATGCCAGACACATCAATAGAAGGTGTCAACTTTTTCCCTGTAGTAGAGACATCCTTGGTTACTGACACTAGGCAAATAATTGGGATCAGTATACTGGTGGTTGGCAGTGTCATGGGTATTGCCCACTTTTGAGTTGAGTGTCTCCATTGCCACCACACAGCATACATGTAGAGTTATCATATAGGGGAGGAAGATAGAACTACAGCTGTAACTGAGCTGATGGGTGTTGTATACAGTTCACATGATGACTTCCATGATGACCAGGAAATTTATACAGTATTTTTGGAAGCTAGGGAGTAAGCCTGTATGCTGCTGATGTCCCTGTCTGGCCACATATTTTAGCTATCTCCATTCTCATGGCCAGTCTTCTTCCACTTTTGCTGGAGAAGCCCCCATGAAAGGGTGAGTTCCTGTAGCATCACCACCTCAACATCTACATCCGATATTGATAGCATTGCAGGACACTACTGGCATAGACATGGGCATGATGTTTATGCTGAAATCACATATAGCACCACATGCCATTTATAGTCATGTAGCAGTCAATCCATTGTGAGTTCTGTAGATAATGTCAATGACAGTCTCTGAAGAAGGTGCCCTTGTGACCAGCAAAATACAGGGTCATCATGGATAATGCCTCTGGGTGCCCTAAACCTGTCAGTTAGACCCATGCACAGTGCAGCACCTTCTGTATGATCTATGTCCATGCACATTCACATATGCTTATCAGCAAAGCCACCAATGCCCAGTTGCACTACACTGCCATACTCTCTCTAACCAGTCATCTTGCCTTATTTCAATCAGCAGACCATGAGATACATACTTTCTCACACCAGTAGTCCCACCCTCCCCCACACACAAATAAACACACAGTGCCCATTGCTGACAAATATCACTGTGGCTCTTTCCACTTGTGCATATGTGCCTTGGTCTCAGTGCTGTGATTCTTGAGTAGCCTGTGAATGAGGGTAGAGTATGGCTAATCTGGCCTATAGTTGTGAACCAGACTTTGTCTCCTAGCCAGTGCCTGGAGTATTACACCCTGGTCTGCCACTTGTGATCATCACTTGTGGACAGCACCTCCATGGGTTGCTCATAAAACATTTATTCCACTTCTGACTTTGGAACTTCCTCCTGCTGAGTGTCAGTAGTATTCTGTATTTGTCTACATGGCACCATGTTATCTAATACTGACAACACAGCAAATATTTTGCTGCATATTTCTGAATCATATAACAGGGTAGCACAAGAGATATCTAGACAGCAGAAGTGGGCCTTCGTCAGTCCAAATACATGCTTAGCAATGTTTAGGGACTGTAATAGAGCAATCAATTACCATGGCCTTTGGGTTTCTTATTGGCGTCAGTAGCCATGGTACCATGTCATATATGGCATCCCCATTAACATGTCCCTGGATGAAATCATGCCACACAAATCACTGATATAAGTCAGATATGAGCTACTTGTGGGAATCATAGCAACTGTCTTGGGAAGTGTGCTGACACATTATATATTATACTTTGTGCATTACAGACTACCTGCCAGTTTTTACAGTGGAATAACTTACATTTGATATACTACTATTCTTGTTACAAAGTGGGGCATTTATGGCAATGTGTGTACAATTAATAGCTCCCAGTATCTTAAGGAAATGAGCTGTTTCATAAAATGCCCACACAAAATTGATTCTGTCCTCTCTGGTACATGGGAAACACATATGCTCCACCACATATTATAGATTGGCATATAGAAACAAGTGTGGTATCCTTGAGTCAGATGCCTGGTATACAAACACAGTGAGTCCTCTTGGTCAGTTAAAAGTCCCAGAAGTCACTGTTTTCAAAGTTACTCATAGATTGTATACACAAACATGGTTATTCCATGCGTCCTATAGCCTTGTATAGGATGGGAACAAGTCTCAACAAGCTCCTGAATGGTGGCTACATTGATACAGTGAACTCCACTGTTTCTGTATTATGAAAGGGATGAGAAACAAACCTAAAAGCTATACCCTTGTGGAATATTGCCTCCCTATGTGAGGAGGAATAAACTAAGTACAATAATACCCTAGTGGTGCAGCGTGGCTCAGTTCCATGTAGTGGTCAATGTTCCAACTCTAGACAACACTTCGGGATAACTTTAGTAATAAAATTTTACTCTGCAGGATTGGACTGGTCTGAGATTTCTTTTCTTTTCATCAAGAGAATTACCTCCACAACACAAGATTGCTAAATTTCAGGCTCTTACTAACTAGGACACCTGACCAGCTAACACTGCCTCAAGTCTGGACTTTTTTAAGACTCCTCCACAAGCATATTCATTTTACAGGTATATTTCTGGTACAGGACTGAACTGGAATAATGCTCCCTAAAACAAGGTCTTTTTAAAGACCCCTTAAAAGGAACACAGTCTTTTTAAAGACCCCTCAAAAGGAATACGTTCTTTTTAAAGACCTCTCCACAGGTGTTTTTTATTTTACAGGACAAACGTGAGGTACCACTCCCTAAAACAAGGTCTTTTTAAAGACCCCTCAGAAGGAATATGGTCTTTTTAAAGACCCCATCCACAGGAATCAATTTGTTACCAGAATTGTACCATGAAACCAATACCTTAAATAGAGTTTTCCCAAGAAACACTGACCACTACACGGAACTGAGCCACACTGCACCACTAGGGTATTATTTGGCTTTGTATTATGAAAGGGATGAAATTTTAGGTGTGCTTAGATAGCTCAGCAGCATGGAGAGTCAGGGCTACACTTCCATGACACTGATTGCAAGGATGGCCTTTTGCTTATACATATCTGTTAAACCTGCAGCTACCACATGATTTTGTGGTCTCTATCTCTGAACATCAGGATTATTCTATGAACAGCTAGTCTTTTGGTTGCAACTGATCTTGCTATTTTTATACATTTGTGAATCACGTTACCATATTGACTATCCTCATTTGCATTTGTCATTACCCTTATTTTAACAATATTGCCAATATCCATCTCATTATATCCTCATTTGCATAGTATGCTGGAAATGGTATTTCACTGGCTAACAAAGTCACGTTATGTGTTTCTCTGAATCATCCCTAAACTGTGAGTGGTGGCATGATGCGCTGTTTTGTCTATCACACTGTGATATTTCTTTCTGATTTCTAAGCTTCAGGTATGTGATTCATCCATCTTGGTTGATAGATATTAATAAGCATGACGCTATGTATGTTTTCATGCCCTGTTGTATAGAGCTCTGCAATGGAACATTTAACATGCTTTTTGCCTTTATAAAGGTCAGTAAATTCCATGTGAAGAGATTTGTTTGTCAGGCAAACATACTGCACAATAGTTGTATCCCATGGACTACCTTTATATGGTGTGCTCTTTAAGATATGCACCGATCTGCAACTCTATATAACGCAAAGTAGTTAGCATACAAACTTGTGACCACCATTATGCACTTGATGTGCATTTTATTATTTCTGTAACTTCATTCCTTTAATTTCCAGACTAAATCACACATTCAGACAAGACACGATTGCTAAATTCACTTAATTGGAACATAAAAGGAAATCCATAAAGACTGAACTTCATTGTTGTCACTAAATATGTATGCGTCTATTGTACAGTATGTTTTTGTATACATACATATATATATTATATTATATTACATTACATTACATTATATTATATTATATTATATTATATTATATTATATTATATTATATTATATTATATTATATTATATAATATTATATTCTTCTGGAGTGGTGTTTAGAGAATTCACAATGACCCTTTAACTTTCCTGCATGTATTTAATGAAATCTGCGACAAACCAGACAAATGGAATCCACTCAGCTGCTGGATCTCCAGCAGCTGAGTGGATTCCATTTGTCTGGTTTATCAACAATTCCTAGTCTGTACTTGTTTTTGGACATATAATGAAATCTGTCAAATTCATAAAGGAACTTTTATCATTTCATAATACCCGAGCAAAGCATAATTCAGCTGATTAGTACAAGTCAAAGTGGGTAGTTTTTTTTTAATTCTTTAAGTGACAAAAAATGCCAGAAATGTTCTATAATGATCACGTCATTCATAGGGGCATTACAGGTGCCATAGCTCAAACAAGTTATTAGAAGCTGTCACTGAAGGATGATGCATTCATTGTTATACTTTTACAGTGGAACTATTTTCATGAAACAAACATTCTACAATTTATTTCCTCTGTATATTTATAGCTACTGACCTTTATTTCAGGAAAGCTGTGTCTACAGTGAACATAAGCTACTTAAAGAGACATTGATTAATAAAATATGAAACTTTTTAGAAAATGAAAATTAGAGACCAACGTTGAGATGAAACAAAATATTACAAAATGTGGAATTCTGAAATTTGTACAATGCTGGTACTGAGGAAAAGAAAAAATAGGATCAGGATCGAAAGAATGAAGGTAATTAGATGACTTACGCTATTATTTGTTCTTCAAATTATCAGACAGAACAATGTCAGAAGGATTGCCTAATGAAGCACCTTTAGCCATGGGAGGTATTCAGATGTGACAAAATGATAATGTAGTTCAGGTATGACTTAGAATAACAAGAACATTCCTTCTTACATACCACTAAACCAAAATTGATACACGACATTAAATTTGTGCAGGAAAGAAATAACTGCTTCCAACTGGAAACTATCAAAAAATGGTTATGATGTAATTCATATTCAGCATGATTGAAACAAGTAATTACTTCAACAACATTAGCAAATGATTTCTGAAAGAATATTTATTAATTACTGGCTGCATCCGTCTGGGCAGCCATGGTGGTGCAGCAGTTATCATTTTCGCCTTACAGCAAGAGGTTTTCCGGTTCGATCCTAGGCTGGGGTGCCTTCTGTGCAATGTCTGCATGTCCTCCCTGTGGTCATGTGGGTTTCCTCCGGGTGCTCCAGTTTCCTCCCAAAGACATGCTGTAGGTGGACTGGGCACTCTAAATTGGCACTAGGTGTGAAGGTGTGTGCCTTCTGTGGAAGGTTGGGCACAGGGCTGGCAACTCAACACTGTAAAACTCCACTGCCAATCTTGGGCAGACAGGTGATTTGCTGTGGCAACCCCTAACCAAGAAAAGCTCGAAGAAGAAGACTGGCTGCATCCATCTAAACTAATGAGGAAACCAACTGTCATCTTGTGACCATATTGAATTCATTAAATCATCCCACTGAAAAGTGATTTAGAAGCCAGATACAAACAGAAGGAGACATGTTTAATATCAATGCAAGTAAATGAACAGTAAACACTTTTGAAAATGAGACTTAGTAGAAAATGCAATGCGATGCTTCATATTGACATGTCACAGGACCTTTGAATATTGAATATTGCCATATGAAAAGCAGCCTACTATATTACATCAGTTCAGAAAGAAGCTCTTTACAACTTTGCTGCTTTGTTTAACCTCTATGCAGACACTAAGTATACATGATGTGTAAATGAAGTATACAAGAAAAAATGGTTTGCCTCTTTTTTAATGTATTTTCTGCGCTACTACCTGCTGACATTCAGATACCTATTAACTGGACTCATTGTTTCATTAGCTTCAGACAAAATTTGATTGTAGGAGACCATCACTTAGGCAACTTTCAGATTTTCATTGTCTACCTCTATTTTTCCATAGTCCTTCACTGACTGGTGACGTGTCCTTTAGTTATGGCCAAGTGATGTTATGTGCTTTGTTGCATTTGACAGTTCCAATTGCAATGTAGGTGCATTGCTTGCTCAGCACATTCCCGGTCTTCATTTATGACACCTGTGACAAGGTCTTATGCAGTAGGGTCAGCAGGCCAGTACTGTAAAGGACTACATCTTTATCCTATACTGTGATAATTGAGCAAGCATTGGTCACTTCATTCCTATCTCCCCACTTGTTTCCCCCATTGCATGGCCTGTTATGGAGCAGGCAGTGGTGAGGTGGTGAGGTCCTCACACAAAATAAGAAGCATATGAAACACAGTTAAAAGTTAGGCCAGGTAGTCTCATGTTTGTTCTGGAATACTACTTCAAGGGGACATGGTTAGAATGCAGCTGAGAGCTGGTAAATTTCACTATCGTAGCTCTTTCATCCTTACCTTATATAATCCCTTCACACTTCCTCATTCTTATTTTTAATGTGCTGGCATCATACACCAAAACTTTGACTATTAACTTTATTCTTTGCTACATTTCAAATACTGTGAACATAATGCATACACCACCAGTTGTTTGTTCTTTTGCTGTCATTACCTATTGTTTTGTGTTTTTCTTTCACTGTGGAATGGCTTACAGATTTGTTTTGTTATCCTTATTTATTTCCAGTGCGAACCTGAAGTTTGGTTTGTTTTGATAAGTGTTCTACCTCATTTATGAAATCTAACTATTTTCACAAATAAATATGCACTGATATCTTAAGGTGTTTAGAATGGCATGCACTTAAAACACTAGGGAAAATAATGAGCATTGATTTAAAACATGTACTGTGATTTGTTTATTTTTGATTACTGGAACAGAGCACTGATCAAACTTTACCAATGTAGACTCAGCAGAGTTTACAGAAACAGTAGTATTCTAGTCTTTGTTAATGTGAAAGAACATCAAATATTAATTTCTAAATAGATAACATGACTAATGAATTTATTAGTGTGCAAGAGTACAGTGTGAGTGAGGATTTACATATGTTTCTTCACTAAAAGTTACAGGCAAACACAATTCAATATTGATGAAGGAATAATCAAAGGAATTGAGTAAACTTAGGCAATCATGGAAGGCAAGATTTGTTAATGGCCAGGAAAGTGAAATGTTGCTGGACATATGTGACTGTTTGCACATGTGCAGGTGTATTTATCTATGTGTGTCTGTGTGTTTGTGTGTAACTCTCTCTTTTATGTGTAATATATATATATATATATATATATATATATATATATATATATATATATATGTGTGTGTGTGTGTGTGTGTGTGTGTGTGTGTGTGTGTGTATGTGTATGCACAGGTGTGTCTGTGTGCTTGTGTGCACCTGCATGCATATGTTTGTGAATATGGAATGGTCCACCTAAGAAAACCAAAAAGCAATAAAAGTGCAGTTACAGTGGCATGCAACAACCTGTTGACATACCTTTCATTATTTTACAATGCAATTTTTAAGACAATCAGTCTAAATATATACCCGCTCATGTTTTTCCAGTTTATATTAATTTTGCATGCAAAATAACCACACTAAAATGTGCGAGGTGATTGGATTGTCAAAGGCTAAAGCAAAAACCATTATCTGCAGTCCAGCAACATCCCTCTACTCCCAAAAAAAATTTCTAATGTGTACACATATATATTTTCTGCCTAATTATATATAAAAAATGCATATCAATATCAGTAAATGCTCTTGCATTTTGTTTTTTTTCATCATACGTGTTGCCTTCTCACCTGCAATCCCTCACCTCCCATGAGTCTCCGCACTTTCACTCCTTATCAGTGACAGCATTGCCTCTAACTAGGGTGACACCTGAATGGAGGAAGCCATTACTGAGGCAGGCAAGCAGGTTGTTTTTGGAAGTGTCTGTTCATAGAACATCAGCCTTCATGTGGTCATCCTTAACACAGGATCTCTGGACCTCTTGCAAGGGACTGACAGGTAAGGACCGGTATCATGAAATATTTTCCACCTGCCTTAGACCCCACAGCAGACACTTATCTCAGACCATCTGATGACTAGAAATGAAGCTCTCATTTGTATGGACTGCCAGACATTTCCAATAACTCCATCCTTATGGGATGAAGTGAGCATCCACATTACAAGGTGCGAGTGTTATACATTCCTACATGTAGCACACTTCTCCACATATGCTATTGATAGGTACTGTCACTGGGAATGGTGATGTTAAGGTACAGGCGGCTCTCTTCAAACCTTTGCATGCTGGCAAGTAGCCATCTAGAACACCCTGTCCTACCCCCCAAGGATGACCACTGTCCAAGCTGCTACTTGAACTCATGTCATCTGTGTCTTAGTTATTTTTGTAGCCGAGCTAGGAACACCTTTCTTAACAGTCCTGGTTGTAAAGTAAGCTTCTAACTATGAAACTGTGAAACACAAGGATTGCTGTAACAATGAAAAATTCACACTGAAAAGTGTTAAAAACATGCCAGCAAAATATAAAATATAATTCCAACAACTTTCTCAATTTTTTTCTCTTTTACTTTTTTCAGAAAAAAACTGTGTAGAAAAAGCATACATCTTTAATTACCTTAAGTAAAGGCTAGAATCTCACTACCACGACTGTGTGTCAGGATTCTTGAATTACATAGGATTGCCTGATTCCACAGATTGCAAATACTTTAGAATTATTAAATAATAGCTGTTCTTAATTCACAGATATTGAGAAAGAGAGGCAAATGTAATTCACTGAACGATATTATTAACTCTGTCCTACAACCACATACCTGACATTCTAGGTGAATGTTTCAAAGTTGTCATTTGAGGCTAGTGAACATTTTATTCTGAACAAGCAGTCTTCCAAGAACACATGCGTGACATCCCACAGCACACATCCTTCAGATGCTTTTTTTCTAAGGTCATTCACCACTCTCTTACATAGTTCTGATAAAAACACTGCAGCACTGATAAAGAAGTAACATCAGAGACTGTACTCTGTTTCATTTTACAGACATATTCACAGAATAAATACCGTTAATAATCCTTGGCAATTTATCATTTTTGTGGACAGAAGTTTATCACATAATTATTCATTCTAACATTAACATTCTCAAGCTACTGTAAAATACTGCATTTGCTTATATTACAGTGTAAGATTCACCATAACCACTCTGAACTCATATGCTTGAAGACTGACATGTAAGTAGTTCCCATTCATCACAACAGCAAAAGAAATATTGATGCAGTATGAAAGTTTTATGACCAATCCTGAAAGCAAAAAAAAAAAAAAAAAAAGTAAAGATGTACATGCTAAATATAGAAAAAAAACGTGAAAGCAACTGTCTCTCATCCAGTAACCTTTCATTGTTTGTCAAACACAAGGCTATTTCCCTTTAGACCTTTAGATGGCAGTGTGGCTCCACCAAATAGTATACAGTCATATCTGGCTGGCTTCTAAACGGAATTTCTAGTAGCAGCAAAGAAAGAATGTAGTACTATGATGATTAAAATAGAGCTTACACAAAGCAGTGATAATGAGCAAAAACATATGCACTGAGAACAAAAATCTGATTGGCATGTTTTTTAATTAAACAGAACATGAGCTGAGGAGAACAGATTACAAAAGAGATAATTTACAGTGGCAAGTGTACCAGATAATACTCGCCTGAGCAAAAACAGTTCACCCACATAATAAGTTATATTAATTAAAAGCACATGCATCAAAAAACAGATAAAGGAACCAATGATAGATAACACAGTAAGTTGGTAGTATGTAAAGTGCACTGAATTTAGCACTCCTTTGCCTATCAGTACCACATACTAAGTATGTGTTTAAAGTTGCAAGATTGTTTACTATTCAAGATACACTAATGTTGCATCAGGCACTGTGGAAAGTTTCAGGCACTAGATGAATCAGTAATGTGACTGGAATAGAATACTACATTCATTGCTCCCGGAAACAATGCTGTAATCAAGTTTTAGTTTGAAATAAAGACTGATAATGGAGTTTAAAACCAAAGCATTTGTCACAAAGGTAGCATATTATGGTCAAACATGTAACATTCTTCCAAGCATAATAACAACTAGTTTAGTTCATTAAGTAGAGAACTTAACAGTTCCAATTTCTCTTAATGTTCATTATGTTATGTTTTAAAAAAAACAAGTGCAGATAAAATTGTCTTGTGGCTTTAAGGAATGCTATGTTTAATTTTTGGTCAGTGTTTGGTTGATGCTGTTTTCTCGATATATAGCCTTTATAAAAAAATCATAATATAGGTTTCAATATGAACTTTGTAAAGAAAGCCATACTCAGTATCTGTATGTTAGTATCTTGAAGTATTTAATTGAAAATAATGTAGGATATAATTATGAAGGTTATGTTCTGGAAAGTGTGACACATTAGATTTATCATGTTTTTTCTTCAGAATGGAGTATAAAAACAGTTTTTGGCTTTATTGAAATTTGCCACAATATCAGTATGTGCATTAATTTAATATACTGCTAGCAAGTCTTACTTATATACTAATTTTTTACTAAATTCAGCCTTTTGAAGACTTTCTCGCCTTGTAGAGCACTGGAGGTTATTAACTGACTTTTAGAATGAAAATCAGAGACTGAATTGTGAAGAAATCATTATTGATGGCTACCCCTGCTGATTATACTAATTATCTTAATGCTAATTGTTTGCTATACACATTTTAATTTACTTTGTTATGCATGCACAGTGACAATGAATTGTAAAAGGCAGATCTCTTTTTTATATCAGTAATATACTAAAGTCTGCAGCTAAATGTGAGAATGTGAGACTAGCTCTGGCTGACATTTTCTACATTTTGTAAAATGCTTGGGGGGGGTCTAACACTAGCTTCTTTACAGAAAAAAATAATATTGCAAGACATTAAATCTAGGAAATGAAAAGATAAGTCACAACATAAATTAATTACACTGAGCAGCTTAAATGATAACCTAGTAATTAATGAAATAGGCTGTAGATTAGATTTGTCCTGCAATCCTGGGTTTTTATTCTCACAACCATCACTTACAAGCCATATCACTCTACAGAAAATTACTTAACTGGATTAAGGGTAAGGTGTAACCAATGAAAAGGCACACTGTTGAATAATGAGTAATGGCAGGCTCTTTCAGGAAATGTGTAGCCATAGTACTGAATAAGTCTCCACTGTATGTTCTCAGAGTGATAATATATAACTTTCATACATAGCCGGTACTCGGATTTGTTTGGTATCTAAGATTCAGTAAATTATGTTTTATACGAATATGCTATATATCCTATATTGATGATATGAAACAATGTTTCCACTAAGACAATCAGTAAAGCTAAGTTTAAGATGCCTTGTTTGTGAATAGCATAGTGTTTTTCAGTGTCTTGCCTGTACACAAAGACGTGAAGTTAAAGACTGATAAAATCTTAAGCACTATAATACTATGCTCTATCAGATAGTTATCAGTTCTTATGAAGTAATGATTTGAACAGTTGTAAAGAAATCAAATGATGCAGTGCAGCTCATTTCAAGATCAGCATTGCCTAAAGAAGCAGAGCCAACCAAATGACAGTTCACTGAGACTTTATGGTCAAAGCTGCCTGGACAGGCTGCTTCACAGGATACAGCTCATGTACTCCCAGATCACCATAGCATAAACCTAATTTCCTCAGAACTGCAGTGGTATACTAACCAGTTACATTAAACCAGAATAATGATATCATATATTAGTAAATGTTTATGGACACATGGAAGTGTGAGGGCCAAAGATCCCTCACATAAATGTTATGCCAAAAGAAGGAGTCATTTTTTTTTTTTGCTTTTGTTGCCTCCCTTGTGAATGTAACAAAGCTATGGCTAGTTTGACATATGAAACTTCAGTTAGTATTATTTTCCTTTCTTATCTTTTTCCTTTCTAAAACACTGGAATTATTTTTTTTTTCATTGAGAAGTAAAAATGAAAGGTGATGAAATTTCTGAACTTTGAGAAATGTGTACAGTCAGGGTAGACTTCTATAAATATGCTTGTTCATTTTGATCTATTAAAATAAATAGTTTCATCATACATCAAGATTATAGCCTGTTTTGTAGGTGACCATTAAATACTTCTGTAAGATTTGTTAATGCTCTGTAAGCAATATTACATTATTCGGCACAGTGAGTTGAGCAACAGGTCCTGTGCCATTGCAAATATTGTACTCTTTTACTGATGAGCATCATGCAGAAAATCAGTAAAATATTTGTAATAAGAATAATATAATGCGCTTTATGTCAAACACTGTCACATCAGACAGCTATTACATCTTTTCCATTCCTACAGTCTCAAATAAAATCTATTTTAAGATACTCATATTTATGCACGTAATATATTACAGTACTTGAAATCCTTTATGATTTGACATACCTTAACAGATGCTTAATATTAGAGTAGTAGCTGATATCTAATTTGTATTCCTTATACTATCCATACTGGGAATGCAGTCTGCTGTCATTTAAGAATTAATTGTTCACTGTACATCCCTTTGTTCCTACAACTGTTACTATCTAAAGCCACAGTGCTGAAATGTAAAAGAGCATAATCCATTTAATATAATCTGCCTGCTTCACATTCAGAACCTTAGTTCAGAATACAATTACTCAATGTTTTGTGTAAGATTGATAGATTTCATTGACAACAGTCTGTCTCCATAGACTCAGCTAATTAAATTCAATGCAGCAGAGAGTTTGACTTTAATAACTCTACCTGTGGGTGAAGGCATTGTATCACTTTGGTCTCTTTCTCGCTCTCTCTCCATTCTCTCAGTAGAGCTGAGGAAGATTGATCCTGCAGACATTTAATCATTGTTCATGACATTAAAATATTTTCATAATCCTCTTCTATCATATTTGATTGCTTAAATGTCAAAATCTACATACATTAGAAAACCTTAACTGGCTGGTCAGCACAAAAGGACATTAAAGTTTTAATATAAAATCAAATTACATTTATTAAAATGACAGATGGAAGTTGGCTCTTGTATCAGTAATTGACAATAATTGATAATGAATATACTACATTTGATGGAGCACAGGGTATTGAGCTGACTTTTTCTACACAGCATTGTAATTAATAGTAATACAGATCAAACTTTGCTCACTGCATATCATATTTATGTTAGTATCATGAGGTATATTAAGGTTATTGACACACAAGGTACATTTGTTTACTAAAGTAATGGCATTGATTGGCTTAAATAACTCTTACACAATGTCGTCTTCATAATAATGTCATTTTATGCATATAGTACAATGTCATTCTGATTGCTGCATTTCAAATTGTGTAACTGAATAGCATACTAAATAAAGTATACTAGTCTTAATGATAAAATATGGATTCTTCTTCTAAAATTAATCCAGATTCCAGTACTGCATATACATTATAAACTGTCCTATAAAAAGTATTTTTGTAACTGAAATAATTTTATAAATATCTTCCATCAGAGTGTTATAAACATTTTCTTTGTATTATACTTGTACATTACACAGCATAATAGCCATAGCTTTGTAGATTCCAGGTAGTTATTGTGGAACAAGCAAAAATGAGTTAGATGTTATAGTCTTCAGAGTGTGCATCCTAGGAATCAAAAACATGTGAAAATTATTAACAGAGGAGTAGGTTGGGCTGGATCATCATATCAGCAAAATGGTACTTAGGTTCATAGGTTCATAGGTTCATACTAGGCTATCTGCCCGAGGGCATTTACAAGCCTAGCCCATCGTTTTGTGGCTTACGCCACCCCTTTAGTATGGGGAACTATACCCATTATTTTGCTGTGCCTCTGTCGAGCAGTGACACTGAGGTAATCCCTGGGGTATATCTGCGATCTCCCATCCATTGGTCAAGATTTCTCTTGAACAAGGCCAGCGAGGTGCTCTGCCTCACATGTACCGGGATTCTGTTCCACAGCATAGGGAGTCTTTGGGTGATGAATCTATCCCTCCAGCACGTCCTATTAATAGCCGTGTCAAGGTTTAAGTCTCCGCCCTTGTGGCTCTGATGGATCTAGATTTTTTGAGGTGAAGCATATTCATCAAATCTGGGTTTGACATGGCCTTGTATGTTAGGCAAAGGTCACCTCTGAGCAAGCGGTGACTGAATAGAGCTGGAGTTCTTTCAGTCGGGCAGCATAGGATAGATTTTTGAGACCCTTTATCCTTTTGGTGAGGAACTTTTGTGGCCTCTCCAGCTGCTGCAAGTGTCGGGTCAGATACATTCGAATGGGGCATTGTACTCAATCATTGGTCTGATGAGTGATGAGTAAAGGAGACTATAACCTCCCTTGATCTAGATGAGAATCCCTTCATGATAAGGTGGGCAATGTAGAAGGTCTTCCTAACTACTTTAGCTACATGGGTGTCGAATGACAGACTACTATCAACCTGGGTCCCCAGGTCCCTGATAACTTCTTCTGTGCTCAGTGGATTGCCTCCTATTTGGTAGCTAGGGTAACCTTGTTTTTCCCGAAGGGTATGACTATGCATTTTTGGCATTTAACTTTAGGCCGTGGCTCTGGCACCAGTTATCCGTTTCTGTGAGACCCTTCTGAAGGATATCTGTGTCAGATGTGTTTTCTACTATGGCCCAGTTTGCAGTCATCTGCAAACTTTGTCAGCCATAACCCTCCTGTGTTTGCTTGTACTTGGAAAAGTAGATGCCAAACAAGAGTGGGCCCAGGACTGAGCCCTGTGGGACACCACTTGTGACAGGCTTTGAGTCTGACATGGCGCCAGCAACTCTGACCCTGTGGGTTCTGTCACTCAGCCAGTTTGCAACCCATCTTGTGATGTATGGGTTAACATTTAAGCTGATGAGTTTTTCAATGATACCCGAGTGGGGTATTGTATCGAAGGCCTTAGCCAGATCGAGGTAGGCTGTATGGACTGCCTTTCCCTCATCAATGGCTTTGGTGACTGTTTGAAAAAGTCAACCAAGTTTAAAAGGCATGATCTGCCTTTGACAAAGCCAAACTGGGTTGGATCCAAAGTCTGCAAATTCCCTATGTCTTTATTTATGAGGTCCATTATGATCCTCTCCATGGCTTTGCAGATAAGGCTTGTCAAGCTAATGGGCGGTAATTTCCAGGGTCGGTGGAGGCACCGCCTTTGTGAAGTGGGACCACAGTTGCAGTGCGCCACTCCTGGGTGCGTATCCAGAGGTAAGACTTTGATTAAACAGCTGTCCTAGCTGTGGGTTTAATTCCTCATTGAGTTCGTGGAGCACACAGCCGGGGACACCATCAGGTCCCATGGATGCTGTGTTTTTGCTTTGGAGAGAGCAGTTCTCACTTGGGCGCTGGAGATGTTTGGGGGCTGCAATCGTTTGGTATAGATATCTCTCCTTTTGGGGAGGGGAGAAGTTTGCACTGAACCTGTCAGCCAGTATGTTGGCAATGTCTGTAGGATCAGTAATCTTCACATCATTTTGAACTAGTTCTGAGCATATCTGGGAGTTTCCTCCTAGGTTTCTAACATAGCTAAAGAAGGCCTTATGATTGTCTTTTGAGTCTTTAGCTATTTTTCTCTCGAAATTTGCTTTGGATGATTTTATGAGAGCTCTTAGTTTTTACTTATAGTGATCAAGGGTGTCTTACCTTTTAAGGATTTTGCTCTATCTTGTAGTAGCTTCCTCCTTTTGTTGTAGAGTTTGTTTATGGCTGGGGTCCACCAGACTGGGCCGCACCTTTGGTACAAAGAGTCTTTGTTTTGCTTGGGATTGCCTTATCCATGCAGTCCTGCAGGTGCTGGTAGAAGGCATTTGTAAGTGATTCAGCGGCTTGAGTACTGTTTTCCGCCGTCTCGGGGGGCCTTAAAGGAGACCACACTAGTCTTTAGAAGTGTGAAGTCGGCTTTTGGGAAGTTCTTTACTGTGGTCTTTTTTATTTCAGGTGGGGGTGGGATGAGGACCTCCAGCGAGATTAGTTTGTGATCTGATCTCACCAGTGAGGGGTATACTTCAGGTGTTGAACATTGTGCTCCCATGTTCGTGATGATGAGATCAAGTATGTTATCTCCTCTTGTGGGAATGGTGACTAGTTGTTCCATGGCATTTGAGTTTATGAATTCCAGGAACTTTTGGGCTAGGGTGTTTGGGCTTGAGTAGTGTTCCCAGTCTATATTTGGGTAATTGAAGTCACCTAGTATGATGGTGTTTGGTGATACATTTATCCCCTCTAGTGTTTTCAGGAAGGCCATGTGAGGTTCCTGAGTTTGTGAGGGTGGCCTGTAACATGCTACTATTTGCAGAGCAGTCTTGCCTACGGTTAATTGCACCTGGATGGTCTCCGATGCATCATGCGTTGTCACCAGTCTTGAGGTGTGGGTGTCCTTGATGAATATGGATACCCCTCCTTTCTTGGTATTTTCCTGATTTTGGGGCGGAGCATGATATGAGGTAAAACCTGATAGCGCTGGGGTGCTCTCAGGAGCCTTGAACCAGGTTTCTGTCACAGCACAGACATCGATGTTCTCCATACTGAGAAGGGCCTCGAGTCGTGCATTTTTGATTTAGACTTCTGGCATTGAGCAGCATTACCCTTAGTTTTTTCCTTTTTGTGTTCTAGGATGGTAGGTTTAGAATTTGAGCCTTGCCTAAAAAGGCACTATGGGGGTGGCAAGAGCCTTTGCCAATATCCGGAATCCCAGGGGTGACAGGTGCAAGCCGTCCCTTGGCAGCGTGGCTTGTCCAGCATGTCATCCCAGGCAGACAGATACTGGATCCCCTTTGAATGACACCAGTGTTTAAGCCAATTGTTAAAGCTGATCATCTTATCTCTGTATTGTGGCATCATTCTTGGTGAAGGTAGGATACTGCTCAAGGTCAGGGTCATACCTGCCTGGGCTACATAATCAGAGAGCTCCTCAATGTCTCTTTTCATGTAGTCCAAGGAGGTACGTCTCAGGTCGTTTACACCAGCGTGGACAATGACTGAGTCATATTTGTACCTGCTGTTGAGAGACCTGAGTGCTTGCGTTATGTGGCGGATTCTAGCGCCCGACAGACAGCTTACTGTGACTTGCAACGTTTAATGTGCTATCATTTATACACATACCAGTAAACAATGAGTTCTTTTCTATCATTCCTTGTTTATGTATTTTAAAAGTATGCCTCTAGAAATTAGCTGATACTGCAGACTTGAGTGATGTTCTTCATACTGATCACTGCTGCAGTAGCCTAAGATAAATGTGTTATATCCTGTGTAGGATATAAAAGCTGACCAGCTTCCAAAGCTTCAGGGCACCTTCCATGCCCCCAAACCATTAGTCAGCTTCAGCTGAGCTGACAAAAAAAGGTTTCTATGCCAAACCCTTCAGAGCTTGCCTGTCAGTTGAGACAGGGAGGCTGAGTCCTGAGAGGACATTACTAGGAACAAAAAAAAAAAAAATGTCCATACCCGAGCATAAAAAAATGCACTAAAAAAGCAAGGGGGGTTGGAGGGCAGGAGAGGATACAGCAGTAGTGTTCATTTGAACACCTACTTTTATGGTAAGTTTACTCATACAGCTGTACCATGTTCTTCATGTTGATCACTGCTGCAATAGTCTAATTTATATGAGCAGAATACCATAGCTTAAAAATAACTGAGAGTTGGCAGGAGAAGGTTCCAGGAGCCCCTGGAGAATGGTCTTAGCAAAGTCTAACCGAGACCTAAAGAATGAATGTAGTGCTTTGCAAAAGTATGTAGAGAGGACCAAGTTGCTGCTCCTAGAATGCTTCTAGATCCAAACCCTTTCCAAACATTGATAGATGATGCCAAAACCCTCGTAGGATGTGCCTTGACCCTGTCTGGAATAGTTTGGTTGTATTTGAAATTACAAAATGAAGTAGCCTGATAAAACCATTTGGAAATAGTTTGCTTTGACACAGGTTGTCCTCTCTTCTTAGTATCACAAGAAATGAGAGACTGGTTGGAATATTTGAAAAATTTTGTTTGGTCAAGATTGTACCTGAGTTGTCTGTGGACATCCAGTGTATGAAGTATCCTTTCTCCCTCATTTTTTGAGTTCAGGAAAGAACATAGGGAGATGGATAGTTTGGCTTGAAGTAAACTTGGATACAACATTAGCCATAACAGAAGGGTTAGTTTTCAAAGAAAACCTGTCCCTGTGGAATATGAGATAGCGCTGACCTGCTATAAGAGCTTGCAACTCAGACACTCTTCTTCAGAGATCAGATCAACTGGTAGAACTATTTCCATGTTAAGAACCTCATGTCAGCCAGATAATCTGCCTCAAATGGAGCAAGTGGGAGCTTCTTCAATGTGAAATCAGGATACCAATCTGAAGCTACCAGTTTTTTTTGAGGTTTCTTATGCAATATTACATTCAAAAAATATTTTGACATGCAAATGCCATGAAAGAGGTTGATCCTTGGGCAGACAGATGAAATAGGTGACAAATGAATCTTTATAGAGGAGTAAGGCAACCCATTAGTAGGATTTTCTAGTATTGGGTATTCATGCCTCTATTAGAACCTGATGAACATCCTCAGTAAACAGGTGCCTCAAAGGTATTAAGACCCTATCATTCAGACAGTCAGTTGAAGTTGTTGGGGGATGGGATGTATCAAACACCACTGTTCTTGTGTAAGTAAATCCAGTCTGTAAGGAAGCTTGTGGTAACTGCCCCTGACCAGTTCCAAAAGATGGGAGAGCCACTTTTGCCTGTGCCAGAAGGGAATCACTACAAACATCTTGGGTGAATTCATTCTGCATCTTCAGAAGTACCCTGTGTACCAATAGAAAGCATGGGAAAGCATGCTGAACCATTCCTGCCAAGGGAAAGAAAAGCCATTTGTCTTCCAGGCCTTCTACCATGGAGCCTTAGTGCAACATTTTGCCAGCTGATTGTTCAGAGATGAGACTCAAAGGTCTTCTTAAGGAACTCCCCACAGATCGGTCAAATCTTGGATGATCTACAGTATTGTTTCCTTTTGTGAGTATCTGCCTTTGTCCTGCTCAGCTTGTCTGCCACATGGTTTTGCTCTTATGGAATGCAGGATGCCTGTAAAGAGAGACTGCACTGTACAGCTATATCCCATAGTAACACGGCTAGTCTTATTATGGGATAAACCGGGTTTCGTCCTTGTGTGTTTATGCACCCCATCACTGTGGTATTATCTGTAACAACTTGAAGAATTCTTGGAGATCAAAGATTCAGAGTGTTGAGTGCATTGAAAAAAGTAGTCATTTATTTTATTTTTATGTGCCTGTATTTGTTTATGGTGTCCCAGATACATTTCACTTTTATACCCCTTGACAGTGCTCCCTAAGTAAAGTCTGAGACATCTGCGGTTACTGACTGCTCTGGAGCAGGAGGGGAGAAGGGGAGAAATGGAGAAATGGATTCAGTGATATCTGATATCTCCATCAAGTGATTTCTCTTCTCACATATCTCAAAGCTGGAACCTGAAAAGACAATAGCTGTTGATGATGGGACCAAAGAAACTTTGGATACCATTGTATCCTTCTCATGTGGAGACTTACCAAATATATCATGAGAATCATAGATGCTATGAGAAAGAATTCTGATGTATTCCCCTTGCAGTGACAGAAGTCTGAGTGGATAACCCCTGAACTAGATATAAATATACATCTATTTTGTTCCTGTGAAAAAAAACCTCTATATATGAAGTGGTGAGCAGACAATCCTCTGTGGTGGAGTCAAAAAAAGACTTTTGAATATTCTCTTGGAATCCTAGCCTGTGTAGGAGATCTCACTCAGGTGAGAGATTCTTGACACATTGAAAAAGAGTCTTCAAGATAAGCAAGTCATCTTGCTAAATATGGAAAAATGTGGATACCTTGTAGACTGCAATAGGCTATGATAAGAGTTAGACACTTAGTGAACACTCTTGCAGCAGTGGATAGCCCAAAGAGTAAGCCAGAAACTGATAATGTGATTGAGACACATAAAACCTTAACAATCATCTGAAGTCTGAATGATTAGGACTGTGATGATAAACATCATTTAAATCTATGGTTACCAAAACAATCAAAATAAGTATAAGAGATAATATGTTTTGAAGTGAAAGTGTTTTGAACTTGGACATTTAGGAAAGAAAGTTCCAAAAATGGTCTCCAGGCATTTTCTTTCTTTGGCACCAAAATATATTCTTGAATAAATACATTTTCCCAACTGAGAAAGATGAGCAGTTTCTAATACTCAATGAGATAGCATGTGCTGTAGGATGATAGGCAGCAGACTGGCTTCATCTGGTGGATGGGGAATCATTCCCCAGAAATGAGGAATATCTTCCCACTGCCATCTTCAAACTTGATGAATCGGTTTTAGAACCCTTCTGTCTGAAACAATCTCTTGCCAAAGATGGAAATAAAGATTCAGACATTCTTGAAGGGATAAGGAATTGTGAGGGTGGGGAGTGGGGTGGGGGTGGGACATGTTTTACTGTCTTTTGCTCTGGGGCGGAGATCCTGATTTTGTTTTGGAAACTCTGACATTGTTTTTTAAATCATCTTCTTACCAGCATTTTGCTGAGACTGTTTATTTTGTTACTTGGCAAAATTGGATGAAGAAGCAGAAAATTCCTTGGAAAATTTGGAGAACAGGACTGAAAAATGTGAGAAATTTTGTATATCAGCTTACCTCTCTCATCACATTTTTAATAACCTCCGCATCAAAGGGTCCATAAATCTAAATGTTAATCCAAAGGAAATTTTAAAATCTCATTTTTTTACTTCTTTTGTAAGTTGTGAGAATGTAGCCAGGTAAATCTCCTCAATACAGCACCAGTGTGGCAAGAGCCCTTGATGTATTATCTACATAGGTTCATAGGTTCATAGGTTCATACTAGGCTATCTGCCCAAGGGCATTTATAAGCCTAGCCCATAGTTATGTGGCTTTACCACCTTTAGTTTGAATAAAAACTATGCCTATTATTTTGCTGTGCCTCTGTCAAGCAGTGACACTGAAGTAATCCCTGGGGTATATCTGCAATCTCCTATCCATTAGTCAAGATTCCTCTTGAACAAGGCCAGCGAGGTGCTCTGCCTCACATGTACCGGGATTTTGTTCCACAGCATAGGGAGTCTCTGGGTGATGAATCTGTCCCTCCAGCATGTTCTATTTATAACCGTGTCAAGGTTTAAGTCTCCCGCCCTTGTGGTTCTGAGGGATCTAGATTTTTTGAGGTGAAGCATATTCATCAAATCTGGGTTTGACATGGCCTTATATGTCAGGCACAGGTCACCTCTGAGCAAGCGGTATGAGACTGAATAGAGCTGGAGTTCTTTCAGTCGGGCAGCATAAGACATATTTTTGAGACCCTTTATCCTTTTGGTGAGGAACTTTTGGGGCCTTTCAAGCTACAGCAGGTGTCGGGTCAGATACATTCGAGCGGGCATTGTACTCAATCATAGGTCTAATGAGTGATGAGTACAGGGGACGATGACCTCCCTTGATCTAGATGTGAATCCCTTCATGATCAGGTGGGCAATATAGAAGGTTTTCCTAACTACATTAGCAACATGAGTGTCAAACGAAAGGCTACTGTCAACCTGGGTCCCCAGATCCCTGATGACTTCTTCTGTGCTCAGTGGATTGCCACCTATATGGTAGCTAGGGGTAACCTTGTTTTCCCGAAAGGTATGACTATGCATTTCTTGGCGTTTAACTTTAGGCCATGGCTCTGGCACCAGTTATCCATTTCTGTGAGGCCCTTCTGAAGGATATCTGTGTCAGATGTGTTTTCGACTATGGCGCCCAGTTTGCAGTCATCTGCAAACTTTGTCAGCCATAACCCTCCTGTGTTTGCTTGTACTTCAGAAAAGTAGATGCCAAACAAGGGTGGACCCAGGACTGAGCCCTGTGGGACACCACTAGTGACAGGCTTTGAGTCTGACATGGCTCCAGCAACTCTGACCCTGTGGGTTCTGTCACTTAGCCAGTTTGCAACCCATCTTGTGATGTATGGGTTTACATTCAAGCTGATGAGTTATTTGATGATACCTAAGTGGGGTATTGTGTCAAAGGCCTTTGCCAGGTCGAGGTAGGCTGTATGGACTGCCTTTCCCTCATCAATGGCCTTGGTGACTGTCTCAAAAAAGTCAACCAAGTTTAAGAGGCAGGATCAGCCTTTGACAAAGCCAAACTGGGTTGGATCCAAAGTCTGCAAGTTCCCTATGTCTTTATTTATGAGTTCCATTATGATCCTCTCCATGACTTTGCAGATAAGGCTTGTCAAGCTAATGTGGCGGTAATTTCCAGGGTCGGTGGAGGCACCGCCCTTATGAAGTGGGACCACAGTCGCCGTGCGCCACTCCTTGGGTACGTATCCTGAGGTGAGGCTAAGATTAAACAGCTGTCCTAATTGTGGGTTTAATTCCTCATTGAGTTCATGAAGCACACAGCCGGGGACACCATCCGATCCCATGGATGCTGTGTTTTTTGCCTTAGTGAGAGCAGTTCTCACCTGGGTGTTGGAGATGTTTGGGAGGCTACAATCCTCTGGTATAGATATCTCTCCTTTTGGGGGGGAGAAGTTTGCACTGAACCTGTCAGCCAGTATGTTGGCAATGTGTAAAGGTTCAGTAATTTTCACATCATTTTGAACTAATTCTGAGCATATCTGGGAGTTTCCTCCTAGGTTTCTAACATAGCTAAAGAAGGCCTTATGATTGTCTTTTGAGTCCTTGGCGAATTTTCTCTCAAAATTTGCCTTGGATGATTTCATGAGAGCTCTTAGTTTTTTACTTATGATGAACAGAGTCATATACACAATTGAAACAATTAATTTTGAGCTGAGAAATTAAAGAACTAAACCCCACAATGCATATTTTCTCTCAAAAGTGGGAAGTGCAGATAAGATGTTCCTCATACTTTCACTATTAGTCAGAGTAAACTTTAACATATTAGACTGACAATTCACGAATCTAAAATTTAACTTTGGGGAAATATACACTTTTCCTGAAAGGTATCAATTGTTTTGTCATCCTTGTCTGAAGGAGAGAGATTAGAATTAACAAAATGACTTGCAGCAGCCAGATTAACTAATGCTACAGCTACTGAGTCCAGTGTGGGTTGAATATATATACATTTGAATGACTGAGGAACTTTGTACATTCTATCTTCTTTCTTAGGTGCAACAGGCTGGCTGTCAGGAAATCCACAGGCTGTGACAAATGCATTCTCCAATACTGATAGTATTATGTGAGGGGGATTTCTGCTAATTGCAGCTGGGATAGCTCATAGTATTTACTGATGGACCGAGAAACCTCAGAGATCTCCCACTGAAAACACTGGCACATTCTGGAAATAGTGTTAGAGAAAGAGAGTCCCTCACAGGGGGATTTAGATACTGTGCTCTCCCTTGAGTCTGAATCAGAAATTCAAGGAGAAAAAAAATGCATCTGTCCTACCACATAACTTGACAGATTCATTATCTTGAACCTCTTGAGGAAAACAGCAACTCCATTTTTATTTTGCCAGAAGCCTCCTGATATGAAGGGTCAGTAACTTGTACAAGACCTTGAACCTGGCCTAATAAACTGCACGTCACCAGTGGAACTGATGCAGAAGAAGATAAATGTTTAGTTTTCTTGTTTTTTTTTGACAGGACAGTTGGGGAAATGTGTTTATTAATGACAGCAGCAGCTTCTTCAGGGATGATACACAATTCTGGATATGGAAAGGCACTTTTCCTGCCTGTTCTCCCAAGACAAACAAAGTGGATCTCCCTTGCCCACTCTGGTTACCCTAACAGGTGCAGATGACATGGCTAACCTTCAATCTATAGTTGATGTATGGACAGTACTGGAGCAGGGACGTCGGGAGGCATACTGACTGTACGCATTTCAGTACAGTTTATCTGGAGTGGGGGGTAGAATCTGGCAGGCTGTAGGACCCAGCAGCCTGTTTGCTACAAGCCAATGGCTGTGCTGATTGGTCCAGAGACTCCCGCTTTACTTGAACTTGTGAGAGAGAGAGAGACAGCAATTAATATAAGACCAGTACAAGTACAAATTCAAACCCATTTCCACCGCTTGACCTGGCTGCAATCGTTGGCTTATGTAAGTGTGCAATAGCTTATTTGCTGCTGTTCATTTATTTTGTGGCCTGGCCTGGCTGATAAATTATGTAAGACAAGTTTATCTTTTAATAAAATATGAGAGGGAAAATGAAGATGCATTCGTATGATCGCATCGCAAAAAATTGCTAGTACTGTCTCTCTAGTCTACTCTAGCGTATGGTATCTAATTTTCTGTTTGATTTGAATTTTTGAAATGAATGAACTTGTCTTGCGTGCGTGGTGTAGTAGTAGTAGTCGATGTCATAATCATTCATGCTACAGCCTGCCTGAGCCTAATAGCTAGCTAGCTAGTCCATTTCCACAGATTTTTTTTTTTATATATAAAAAGTTGCTGTCACTTCTTTAACTCACTTTCCTCCCAAGTCCCAACAGAGCATTTTCTTTTTTTTTTTTAGTCGCCAAAGTGAAAAAGCCACATGGCAATGTAATAATGTATGATGCCATAATGACTGCACTGTGTAACTGTCAGCTTGTATTTGTATTCATAGTAAGTTAGTTAATCTTGAAGTTCAGTAAGTGTACATAACAGAGACTAGACTATTAAAGTAAGTATGTGATAAATTAATGTGAGGCGGCGAGCAGCAGAGTAGTTGTTTTGTTTTGTTCCAACTTCCGATGAATGATCAGATTCATCATCATGAAAATAATTACCTAGTAGGCTAGCTAGAGTAAGTACGGTAGAATCTAGAGATGATGCTACATTTAGCAAGTAGCTGCTAGTGCTAGCTAGTAATCCATTTAGATGATTATTATTAGATTATCATTTAAAAAAAAAAACTTGCTGTCACTTACTTTTTTCATGAAAAAGAGCATTTGTTTTTTTTTTTTTTTTGATTAGTAAGTTGCCTGCCCTGGCCCTGGCCCGCTACCGCCACGAGTACCAAACCAATACCACCATACTACCACCGGCACCAACTTTAGATAATGGCGCGCAAGGCATCAGGAGGGCGGGAAGGGTGAAAGGCCTAGACTACCACCCGCAAATAGAGACTCACACTGACTGTCTGTGACGCGACAGTTAGCCGATGTTTCTGTGCTGTGTGTATGAGTCTCAGTCTACCATGTGTGCTGATAAAACCGGGTCCGTGCATCATGAATTCCTTTGATTTGTTTGCGCATTTTATTTTCTGATTGCTTCCTTCCCACCTCACCCACGTGTAGCCCTTGGAGTTGGAGTCTCGATAAACTGGCTTGCTGCTTTATTTTTACTGTTGGCTATATAGCTCCTCCTGTCCTCTACTGCACATCTGGGGGTTAATGTACCTCAACAAAACCCAACTTTCTATAAATAATTCTCTTGTAAATTTAATCTGCCCCGATTTTACGCCTTTGTCCCCATCACCATTATTTTAGGATATGTAAAGATCTCTTGAGCTAAGAGATGGAGACTGACTTTAATCGGTGATTTAACAGAAATGTAATAATTTTACGAATGATATGGCAAAATTACGAGTCACTATCAAGAATAGTTCAAAGTTATACTTATAACAAAATTCTCAGAACACTGTATGAAGTGGGAGTAGGTACTTTAAATCTTTCCCTTTGTAAGTTTCAGATAATTTAGTTTCCAAATTCTGGATAATTTGACTACTGTACTGAACAGAAAATATCCCATCCTCTTCATTCAAAGGGCTTTTTGCCTCCGTCCTCGCGGGCTGACTGTTCTTTGGTTTAAATACATTAGTTTCGCGCCAAAAGCCCGAAAGGGCGAAAACTTCTATTTGGTACTTTAAATACTGTTTATTCAATCGTCATTGTTCAGTGGCATTTAAAACATAAATACACAACGCTCTGTTTGCTGCATTTTGCTGTTACAGTCTCAGCTTTAATTTAACTTAAGCACGAGTTTACACTTTGCCCCAAAGTGACACGTTGCGCTTTACTTCTGACGAAGGGTTAAATGTATACACAGTGTCCTGGGCATTCTTCTAGTCTCGCTTGTATACTGGCCATAAAAGATGCTTTTCACCAATAGCAACCTACCTCAACTGTCAAGAGCTTTGCAGAATGTATAACATTTTGACGTATATTTTTGGTCTGTGTCTCATAAAGTCTATGGCTTTCTGCAAAATCACTGAGGATCAATGACACTTCACTAATTCACTAAATATCATATTTTTGGTTTCGGGCTTCGGGGTTCATATCCTTTAGAATTCCGTACCTATGCTGACTGTTCTTTGGTTTAAATACATTAGTTTTCGCCAAAAGCCCGAAAGCGCTAACTTCTATTTGGTACTTTAAATACTGTTTATTGTATATAAGTCTGCTCCATTGCATTTGCATAACTCGTTCCAGTTCGCTTTTTTAGCTGTTCAAAAGTTTGAAAGTAGGCATATTTTCTCCGTTTTCTGTGATTTCTGTCACTGATGAGTGAGTGCCCTGCCCGCTAGTACCCCTGTATGCACATTCAAAATTTTAACTGGTCAGCTCAATCCTAAGGGCTCTGTTAAAAAAATGTCTGTTTAATTGGTCTTACCAAGGCTTTTCATTTGAAAATAATTGTTTTCTGATGTTTAAAAATGAGGAGTTTGGAACTGGAAGTTCCAGTTCCAAACACCTCATTAGAAAGAAGTCAATATTACTCTGAAGAGCACATAATATGACAATTTATTTATACATTGATCCACTAAACAAAGAACATATGGTACAACAACAATATACAATCTAATAAATATGTTATATATGTCATTTAAAGTATATAATCATTCATCTGCTATCCATTTTCTACCCATTTCATGTTTTAAATTGTTAAATAAAAATGTGTGTTAGCATGGATCCTGTAATGTACTGTATGCTTTCACTGATAGGCATTCAGGGAACCAAACCAGTTTCTCCTGCGGGCCTATCTACATTACTAGATCTCTGCTTCAATATATAGCAGAGAAACAAAAGTGGCAAGAATTTTTTTGTATCACTATAATGGTGGCTATTGGCTATGGATAGTTTCCTAGTAAAGCAGGCTGAATAAATACAAGTGGATGCAATAGTTTCACTTAAAACATGGCAATAGAGCAAAAAATATATTTATCAGTAGGATGATAATTAAAGGACAGCTACACTGTAAAATGCAATAGTTCTTTTTCCTAGACCCAGGGTATATTTTCCTCTCAACAGGATAATCCCCATACTTTAATATACTAAAAAAAAAATTGTGAGCACTTTCTTCCACACTGTGTCATATTTAGCCTAGTCAGATTCCTCAGTGTGCACTATGTTAGACTTAAAATAAGTCTTATGATACTTTATTTAGGAATTTGTCTTTCTTGCTCTTACACCCATTTTGCCTATCACATTTTAATGTTTGTTGGAAGATGCATAGTAAAGTAGCTGTAGCTCTGTTTTTATTTCTTACCTACTGAGTTCATAAAACTATTCATGCTACAAAATTCCCAGCTTTTTTACTGTGGACTGTTATTTACAGCTATAGAATTTCTCTACATCGGGGCCATAAATCTATTCAGCCCCTTTAGAGTCTGAAGATGAAAAACCCACTGACAGTAACTTCACTAATTAGGTGACCTTTACAAACTAAGAAATATGACATTTTTCCTGATCAAGGGAAGGAATGTGGGAGGAAGGAAGAACCTGAAACTCACAATATTCCACTTAAAAGCTGTTATCTCAAGTATCATTTTACATTTCTATTATTATAGATTATAGATTGTGTAACACATATGTAAGAAACAAATCTGAGTCACTGCCAACCAAGAACTGACACATCTATTAAAGATTCTCAGACTTAATAGCATTATTCACTAAGTGAATGCAATAGTAATCTAACTGGAGAGGTTAGGTGAATTAATTTCATCAGCTGTTTTCTCCCAATGTGTTATTATCAAAAAGTATCTCTCCAAGAAAACAACATCATGCCAGAATGTCTGCCCCATGAAAAAATTACATATACAACATATATATGTATGTATGCATGTACCACCTATATATATATATATATATATATATATATATATATATATATATATATATATATATATATAATCTAGACACACACACACATAAAAATATATATATATATATTTTCATCAGAACAGTCACATTACAGTTACTGGGAAAATGGGAAACACACATGTGCAAAATAATAATATATATTACCAATACATGGTGAATTGTTTATTCCCTTATTTCTGTGTCAAGGACCCTAGCCTTCACAGTTAGCAATGCTGAAGTCTGTGACACAGTTCCTTAGTTTCTGAGAGAGAAACAATGTCTTCTGCTGCAGCCAACAGCTTTAACTACATGGCAGTCAAATAGATGATAGCAATGAAATGTAATAAGAAAGTAAATTTAAAAACTAAAGTAAAAAAAAAGGTCTGTTCATTTAAGTTATTCACTGCATATTGCAAATTTTTCAAAAGATTCAACAGTTTCAAATCACAGCACTTGCCAGGGCCCTAAATATTATGTATCACACAAATTGATTGTACTTGTTTTTTCTATTAATACTGTAACGCAGTACATTTGTAATGACAGTCTCTTGGTTCATAGGTTCATACTAGGCTATCTGCCCTGGGGCAATTATAAGCCTAGCCCGATTTTGTTTGGCTTATGCCACCCCTTGATTTGAGTATACTGTGCCCTTTTTACGGTTTAGTTTACTGTGCCTCTGTCTAATAGTGACACGGAAGTAATCCCGGAACAAACCTACGATCCCCCATCCACTCATCAAGATTCTTCTTGAAGAGATTCAGTGAGGTGCTCTGCCTAACATGAATTGGGATTCTATTCCAGAGCGAAGGGAGCCTCTGGGTTATGAATCTGCCCCTCCAGCAAGTCCTATTTATTTATGTGCTGAGGTTCAAGTCCCTCAAGTGTGTGGCTCTAAGGGATTTAGATTTACTGAGGTGGAGCATGTCCATTAATTCTGGATTGGACATAGCTTTATATGTCAGACATTGATCGCCTCGAAGTAGGCGGTATGCAACTGAGTAGAGCTGGAGTTTTTTTAACAATGCAGCATATGGCATCTGTTTGAGTCCCTTGATCATCTTGGTGAGGTACTTTTGGGTCTTTCTAATTGCTGCAGGTGTCAGGTAAGGTACATCCCAAAAGGGGCATTGTATTCTATGATGGGCCTGAGGAGGGATGAATAAAGGGGCACAATTACCTCTCTTGATCTAGATGTGAATCCATTCATGATGAGGTGGGCCATGTAGAAGGTCTTTCTAACCACTTTGGCAATGTGGTTGTCAAAGGAGAGATTGCTATCAACTTGGGTCCCCAGATCCCTAATTACATTTGCTGTACTTATCATGTACTTAGCATGATATGAGGTATAACCTGGCAGTGCTGGGGTGCTCTCTGGAGCCTTGAACCAGGTTTCTGTCACTGCACAGATATCAATGTTCTCCATACTGAGGGAGAGCTTCACGTGCATCTTGATGTTCAGACTTCTGGCGTTTAGCAGCATAACCCTTAGTTTGTTCTACCTTGGACTTTCAGACTTATTTTCACTTGTTTGAGACACATATCTTTAAACAAGAGGGCAGCAAATACTATGTGCATGCATTCAACTGTATACATTTTCTGGGCATCTTTGAAAATTCTGTGACAGGTTGTTAAATGTTCTTGAGTCTTATGCCAATGATGGTGCAAGGGTAGACTCAATCTCCCTGGTAATCCTAAAGTGCTGAAACAGCTTGTATTTCTGATAGGATGGAAGCTGTAGTGAAGAGAAAACAACCATCTGGTGCCCAGCAGAGGAAAGTGAAGCGTGCGACAAGAGGCGATTGCTCAGCTTTCAGCAAGTTTGGCCTCCTTCCTGACTACTCGGTAAGCACATTTATTTACACATACTAGGGCTTTATTACAGAAAAACCTGCAAATGTAAAACTGTCCAGTGTACTGTTGTGGGGTACCTTGTATTTACTTAGTACTATTTGTTGAATTCTGGTGTTGTAGAGGTCGAGGTCAAAGCTTTGACCAATGAAGAATTAACATATGTTGATGTATTCATTGACTGTTCACTATTGCCAGGTGGCACTTATAATGTGTGATGGATTTTTAGGTGTGCATCTTTTGAGGGTCTGTATATCTATGCACCCTAATATGTATTAATAAGCTAATCTAGGTGTACTTTATCTGCCTTGCAGTGATTATGTGCTGGTATAAAGGCTGTAGCTATGCTGTGCCCAAAAATTGCTTTAGAATCTAATTGTACATGTTAGCCTTGGAAATGGTGTTGAGCAAAGAGTACTTTTCAGAAATTAACTTTTTTGTGTGTATTGTAGGACATTAAGAGTATATGCCTGCAAACATGTACAACGTGTAGTCTTGCTTCTTGCTTTTGCTTTGCTTTTTAGAAAAGGCACATCTTCAAGTTGTACATCAGTGACAGACTTACAAATGCTGCCTACTTCTGTTGAGCCATTTAACGTACAAAAGCAGCCATCCATAAACAGGTACTTTTTCTTGCGTACTGATTATGATACAATGCATCAGACTACATTATAACTCAGTCATGCTTAATTGCATAGTAACCTGATTTATTTTTGCAGTTCCAACGATGGATCTACTTCTGTGGAAGCAGAAAAATTTTCAGAAAGACCAGTGACAGTTTGGTAAGTCTTTTACACTCATTTTTTTTTATTATTAATTGCTGGTGATACACTACACAAAGCAGTACTCTGTGAACACATTTGATAGTTGTGTTTCATGTGTGCATTTCTTTGTTTTTGCTGTAGGCACACGGATAGCAAAGGTGAACAGATCACTGTAGTTCCTCAAGCTGATGTACCTACTGAACCAGCTGCAGCAAGTTTCCCTTCTGTGGAAAGAGGCATACAAGAAGCAAATACCAGTGAAGGAGCAATTACCAGTGAAGGTCCAATTAGTTTATCTTCCAGCAGTTTGGATGCTCACCCATTGGACTCTGTGAATCTGAGGAAGAATGATGAAAGTGACACAGATAAAAGGCTTTATCACTGCATGAGTGATGTTCTGCAGAAGGATGATGGAGATATAGGGCTATATACTCGCACAATCCTCAGTGACATGGATAAGAAGACTATCCTAACGGTACAGTGGCTGCCTCCTAAAGATTTTACATTCCCTAAACGATTTGTGGATTATGCTGGAAGGAGGCATTTTCGCAGGTGTAATCCACAGCTGCTTCATGACTTTAAATTTACACGGTACTCAAAGAAATTAGATGGAGTTTTCTGTGGCCCCTGCTTTGTCTTTAATAGTTCAAAGGACACTGTGTTGGTCTCCACACCAATGACCGACTGGTCGAATGCAAAAAAGATCTTGGAGCGGCACAGTAACTCTAAAGAACATGGCAATGCAGTTGCAAGGTCAGAGGCATTTTTAGAAGTGTGTTGTGGTAAGATGAAAACAGCGCTGCACTCCATTTCACAGATGGATAAAAGACTGCAAGAATGCACATTACATGCCTTAAAACGTATAGTGAGAATTATCATCTTGTGTGGAAGAGAAAATTTGCCATTACGAGGACGACTGTCTGACAGTGGGACCTTCAAATCTCTGCTGCAATATACTGCTGAACTGGACCCTTTGTTTGCAGAACATTTGCAAAAGGCACCTAGAAATGCTCAATATATTTCAGCACAGATTCAAAATGAATTGATTCAGCTCATTTCTTTGCAGATTCAACGAAATATTCTTAACCGTGTGAAGGACGCACGTTACTTTAGTTTAATTGCAGATGGCACTACAGACATTTCCCGGAAGGAGCAGATTACGCTAACTGTAAGATATGTTCACCGCACTCACAGGAAGGTAGAAATTCGAGAAGACTTCATTGAGTTTGTAGAGGCTATGGACACCACTGGAAAAGCATTGGCAGATCTTTTCTTGCAGCGAATGACAGCATAGGGTCTGGATAAAGGATGTATGCGTGGACAGGGTTATGACCGAGGTAGTAACATGAGTGGCCACTTCAGTGGAGTTCAGGCAAGAATTCGGGCATTATTTCCAGAAGCACTATACTCAGCATGCAAAGCACACAACCTAAACACTGCTATTGTACATTCCTGTGCAATGCGTGAAATGGCAAATGCACTTGACACATGTCAAAGTGTAATTGCCACTATAAATTCCTCTGCAAAACGTCATAATGTATATTTGTGTCAGCTGAAGGAATTTGCAAGTTTGCCATCAGAGTACGATGATGTGTCTGCAGACAGAAGTACGTCTCTACGTGCACCAGGGGCAACAAGGTGGATGAGTCAAGCCGATTGCCTACATGCGTTTAAGATGAAGTATGCTGTTATTGCCAGTTGTTTGGAAAATATGGCAGAATTTGACAAAGAGGCAGAAAGATACCTATATTCTATTTCCAAATTTGATTTCATTGTTGAGTTGGTAATAATGGAATCTATACTGGGCATTGTTAAGCCTCTTCATCTTTATTTTCAGCGTGAACAAATTGATCTGATACAGGCATCAGAAGAAACTTCAGTTATCGTAGAAACTCTTAAAAATATTAGAAGCGATGCTGGCAGGAAATTCAAAGTGCTCTATGAAGAGGTACAGGAACTTGCAAGTCAAGTCTTTACCGAAGAAAGTGTACCTAGAATATGTGGCAGGCAAACAAAAAGGAGCAACATCACTGCTTCTAATCCAGAAGAATACTACAGACGAAACACATTCATACCATTCTTGGACCATGTGATTGCTGAACTGACTGAACAACTTATTGAATGCATACGTTTCCTGGCACAATATTTGGCACCCAAGTCATTGTACATGCTTCAGGATGATGCCAAAGTTATTGAACTGTATGAGGCTTACAAGACCGACTTGTCCTCTCTACATAACCTACGAGAGGAACTGGTAAGATGGTCCACAAAGTGGAACATGGTGCCAGAGAACCAACTCCCTACCACAATTATTGATACACTGCAGCACTTAAAACCTGAGTTCTATCTAGATATCAACACTGCATTAAGTATTCTGGCAACAGTGCCAGTCAATGTTGCATCTGCAGAAAGGACATTTAGTGCCTTGAGGAGGATAATGACCTGGCTCGAAACTGCATGAGTGAACACCGTTTAACAGGATTGGCACTCAGCATATACATGGTATAGACATTGACATTGAGCAAGTCCTAAGAGATTTCAATCTGTGCAATGATCGGCGCATAAACTTATTTCCAGCATAATAGTGCATGACACTGAGATGCACAAAAGTGTTTTTGCTTGTGTGTGTAGCTGAGAGATTTTCTGACTCTTGTGTTTCCCTGCTGCTTGCAAATGTTTTAGGTTTTTCACCATGTTAGTTAACCAAGAGCAGAGAATTAATCAAGTGGCTTAAAGCAGTACTTGTTGCATCCCAGGTTTATGAACCCCAGACTGATTTTCAACTAGATTTAGATACTTTCTTCACTAATTATTTTCTAACTACTATTTCTTTTAAACCTGTACAGCACTCCATATATTACTAAAAGTTTTACAATTTTCTGTTCCGCTATACAGAAACATGCCTGACTACTGTATGTCAAAGTAGCTGTTTTTTGTAGTTTTTTATGTTAATAAGCAGAGCATCACAGACTAAACTACTGTTTGAATTCCTAGTTATAAAACCATTAAAAAGATTAATATGATTATGCATTTTTTTCTTATTTCAATGCTGCCATGTGGTGCTTACTGGAAACTTGTCTTAGTTTGAACTATTTGATAATGCCTTGGTATTTATATTTAACTGGTATACATGCATGTGCCTTCATATTTCTATTTAACTGGTATACGTGGGTGTTTGGGTGTGTGTGGGGTGCAACTTCATTGGAAGGAAGTCAGCAAAATTTTAAATGAGAAGGTATTTTGTTTTTTGACCCATGAAGATAGGAAATGCTCAAGCTGCTTCATCATGCAAGTAATTACCATCCTGGCATATGGCTCACAAATGATCATTCAGGGAGCAGCATCGTGAAAGGGGCGTGGCCTGGTCAGCAGTTTAAGGAAGTGTACGGACAGCAATGTGTAGATGTGGGTGTGTCGTGTGGGTGTGTCGTGTGGGTGTGGCTTGGTGGGGGCAGCAGTCTAGGAGCTGTGAGTACAAATCTGAAAATCCTGGCTACACCCCTGTACTGGAGTGATCTGGGAACTAAAGGTGAGTGGTCAGAGGAACCACCTTTGGCTACAGTAGTGTTACCCACATATGGCTAAGGTGAATTCCTAACCTACTGTGGTAACAAAGACTGTTTAGTTAACTTTTTCTTTTTGTTGCTGGAACAAGGCCCAGAAGTTGGACCTGTAGTTTGTTCCATAGTCAAGCCAAAAATGGTGTTACTTTCCTGTGTAAACTGAGCAGCACAAGCTGGTAAAAGTAGTTAAAGGTAACTTCACCTACTTAAAATACAGTAAAAACACTTTAATCCACTTCATCAGCTACAAAAAGTAATTTAAATGGAGTTTCTCCACAGACCAAACAGTTTTAGAATGCTTAAACTAACTTTAAATTCATCAAAAACAAAAGGGTGCTCCCATTTAAAAGTACAGTAAAGTCATATGACAGTCAATAAACACATCTCTGTAGATTAAACAAATAAAACAATATGTGGAAGTTTTTTTTCCCCAAAGAGAACTTATCTGGCCAGCAATGGAACAGCACAATACAACTGCTGATCCTCAAACAGCTGCAGAGGAATACTCTGTTACTTTAACACAGACTACCCATTTCCCTATGTTCTTTATTGAGTCCAAAAAATTAGGGAGAAAGAGTAGTTCATATCTTGGATTTCTGTGGACAACTCAGGTACTATCTTGTCAGAACAAAATCTTTCACAACTTCTCATCTGTTGTTCATTTCTTGTGAAGGTAAGAAGAAGGGACAACCTATGTCAAAGCATACTATTTCCAAATGGTTGTCTCAGGATATTACCTTTTGTTATTTTCCTCATAACAAACTATTCCAGGTAGTATCAAGGTCAAGTGTCAAGTGGAAGGTGCCCTGAAGCTTTGATAGCTGGCCAGCTATTATATGCTATGCAGGATATACCCCGTATATGTTAGGCTGCAACAAAAATATATGAAGGGTGCACAAGATACATGTAGTTAAACATCAGTAAAGATTGTCTTCATACATACATGTTGGACACATCATTATATACAACTTGATAGCATAACTGCATAAGCTAACCAAATGTGAAATGCACAATGCAGTAGGGCAAATGAATCAAACTTGAGTCAAGCAAATCCATAGTGGTGAGAGATGAGAGATTAATAATATAAATCCCATATTAAAACTACAAAACTGAATATTTTATTTTTCTGTATTCCCATTTATCGGTTGTTTGATTAATCAGTTAATTTATTTGTTCATTCATTCCTTCATTTATCCATCTAAAATTTAAACAAATTTAAGTCAGAAATTATGGTCAACTAAAGGATAATGTGTCATAATTTTTATTACATAGATTCTTGCCCAATAACTTCTCACTTTTGAGAAAAGCAAGATAGTAATCATTTTGCCACACTTCATAAAGCATACTGATAAATATCAAGAAGACTGAGACAATCTTCTGGATGTAAAGAATCATTAATTTAGATATCTGAAAAGAGGCTTTGGCATAGATTGATGCCAAAGTGGGGAAACTGGAACCACATTCAAACTATGACACACTCCAAGAGTAAAACTGCTAATAAATAAACAGATGTGGTAAATAAAGCCATGAAAAGAATGCTAGTCTTTTTGGATTACCTGAAAAAAATAGAATGAGAGACATTAATTAGCTAGAGAAGAACAGTTTTAATTCTTGTAGCAACCAGACTTTAGCCTTTTTCAAACAGAACTGCCTGCCAAGCTGTGTCCGTCTTTAAAGTTTTCCATCTATGAAACTCAAGCCAGTTTTTTTATCTACTATATTTATAAGAAACATTCTGATATTTGCAAGCCTTGTTTATTTCCTGGAATAAGGGGATAACATATCTTTATGTATCAAGAATGTATCAATAAAATAGAAGCTCAGATTCATTCTCAAAAACACAACTTTTTCATGCTTGACAGGAAAAAGGTATCACATGGTTATTTTATAGTTAGCAACCCTAAAGATGGAAACCTTTGTAATCATTTCCTTTTGAATGAATCTTACAGTGCCTTATCTCTATTGTTTGAAGATTATCCCCTGGAATCTGCAAGCCCTGCACGGCATGCAGGACTAGTGCAGGAGCTCCAGTAGGCAATATGTTTGCCTTGCGATCCAGGAATATCCTGCAGGGGCGTGCACGAGCACTCATGCACTAGTCCTGCACAGACTCAGCCCCTGTATGCAAATTACTCCATTTTCAGGAGAAATCCATAAAAATGAGGTGAATTTGTGATCCAGGAAGCTGAAAACCAGCCATGCAGGACTAGTGTAATCTGCACTCATGCACTAGTCCTGCACGGACTCAGCCCCTGTATGCAAATTACCCCATTTTCAGGAGAAATCCATAAAAATGAGGTGAATTTGTGATCCAGGAATCTGAAAACCAGCCATGCAGGACTAGTGTAATCTGCAGAAATGTACTCTACCAGTAATGGAGTACATTTCTGTAAATTGCAAAATGGAGCCATGGCAGCTCCATATAAACGGTGGATATCATGTAGAAAGCATGCCAATGACCAACTATAAGGCCATTGGCATGGAAAACACTTGCAAAAATAAAAAAATCAACTTTATTTTTTTTTTAGCCAATCTTGGCTGTTTAAGCGTATGGCCGTGGCGAGCAAACGGTATCGGGGGAAAATAAGAAAAAAAAACTAAAATAAGCATTCTAACCAAAATCACTATTTTGCCATTATACTCCATGGCAGGCAGAAGACAACATAGCCAGTGAATAGTGATTGCTAAGGGGGGAGGCTCAGTGTGGGACACATAACTATGCATTAGCAGGCAATCCTATGCAAATGGAGAGAATGATAATGAATCCTAGATTTCCCCTGCATGCTAGTCAGCACCCAACAATGTAAGAGCAGGAATAGCTTGGTGCAAGCCTAGGAGTTAGCTGACATCATAGGGGGGGGGGTAGTGTCAGGCATACTGTAAACGGATTGGAGCCCTGTGGCTCAGGTTTGCTCCTAGCTTAACACAGCTAAGCAAGGGGGTGTATCTGAGGCTGCCTAGCACTCTTTACATTGCCTAAGCGGATGTGCGTGTTGCACACCAGGTTTTAAAGGAAAAAAAAGTAAACCAGGAAATAGGAGCTCTGTGAACATCTGAGCACTGTGTTTGTGCGGCGCGCCCCCAGGCTTAAACAGGAAGGCAATGGGAAGGGAAAACATCAGTAGGAAGGTAATCTAGGAGAACTAGCATAGCTGGCAGGTGAAATGTATCAGAATCATCCAATTACACAGGCAACAGCCCAGCCCAGCCCAGAACACTATTATAAACTATGCAGACACCTTTCCCTCTGGTTTTTCCCATACTCTACACCACCAATGTATACAAGTGGGGAATTTTTAACAAACAAAACAACAAAATGATAGGGGCTGCAGCAGCTATCATACAACAACATGTGGAAGAGGCTGAGGGTGGTGAGGATGAGAATGCTGTTGACCAACCCACAGTGAGGAGACAGAGAAGAGTGTACAGACTCAGGGTAACCTACCAGGGGCTACATGAGCTGGAGATAGTGAAGGGCTCTTGGGTGGACAGGAACCTCCTACAGCAAATTGTTGAGCTGTGCTGGCCATGCCTGACACACTGAACTAACAGAGGGAAACCCATCTCAGTGGATACCAAGGTATGTGTAGGCCTAGGAATACTAGCCACAGGTACCTCCCAAAGCCCAACTGGGGATATCATGGGGATCTCACAGGCATCCAGTGGAGGCTCGTGATATCGGACTGCAAGACTGCAGTCCCCCCAGCTATGAACCACAATGGTACAATCCAATAACTTTTCCTAACATCACACAGAAAGTGAATCCAGACTACTGCCTTAGCAGTCCAGATTCAGGAAGAAGGCATCACACTGCTGATGCCCCAGAAGTCTATGCAGTGCTAACTGCATAGACTGGAAGGGGATTGGACTGCAAGGTCAGCAGTCTTGGAACATTCACAAACAGGAATTGGGAAACTGGAAGTGTGCATTCCGGCGTGAACGCAGAAGACATTTTATCATCATTGCAGAGCCAGCTTTGGATGTGGATGTATTATCATCATTGCAGGTACAGAACAAATGAGGTACAGAACGAATTAAGTGAACAGCCGAGCTGAGCAGGTAGTGTGTCTCACAGCTTTGGAGTTTATTATCATTGCAGGGTGTGAGTTTGTGTGTGTGTGTGTGTGTGTGTGTGTGTGTGTGTGTGTGTGTGTGTGTGTGTGTCTGTGTGTGAAATGCCCCAGTTGGTTTATACTCGTGGCTATAGAGAGAACTCAGGATACCTCAGGCTTGGACCCTATACCCTGGATGCAGGTAACAAGAGCCTGAATTCCCTACCCACCAACTTCTGTGAAACTTTTGCAGATTTTTTCCTCATATTTTGTTCATTCTGTTCCTAATAAAATCTATGGTTTCTGAATTTTTTTATTCCTTAAATAGTTGATGGTGCAGTAGTAGCATTGTTGCCTCATAGCTAGAGGTTCTCTGGTTTGATTCTTGTTGGCCAGGGTGCCTTCTGTGTGGAGTCTGCTTGTCCTCCCTGTGTTTGTCTCTGGGTTTGCCCTGGTGTCCTCCCATGTTACAAAGACATGTGTCTACAGTATTTCTCCCTGGGCCTCTGCTGAAAATTGGCTTTTTTTCCAAGTCAGACTTTCCTGGTCAACAAATGTTAAATAAATAAAATTGACAGGCATTTGAATTTCAGACTTCATATTCTACAGAAAGTACACAGTAACACAAAACATTTTATTCTAGCAATTTTCTAAGTTTATAAGACAAATATTTGAAAGTTGTCCCTATTTTTGGGACTGTATTCCCCCATTATTGGCTTTGTCCAGGTTTTTTGTGCTAAGGTTGAGAGTTATGGTGAGAACTGAATTCACTGAATATGTTTGAGGGCTGTATTCCCCCATTACTGCCTTTGTCCAGGTGTTTTGTGCTAAGAGGTTGACAGCTATGGTGAGAACTGAATTCACTAAATGGTAGCCATTTAAGTCTCAATCTTCCTCCCTTTCATAAAACAGGTGATTTGGCATAGTGGTATGTTGCACAGGTTCCTGGGTTCAAGACTTGGCAGTGAAATGTATGAATATAACACAGCAATTTATATTAGTAACTTTCCAAGATTATACAAGCAATGTTTAAAATGTGTCCTTGGTTTTGGGGCTTTTGTTCCCCCCAAAAAATCTTGGCTTTTTCCAGATTTCTTGTCCTGAGAAGTTGAGAGATACAGTTGAGTGTTGAGTAGATTTTACAAGGAGCTGAGAGCTGCAGGGGAAAAGAAGTTTAGTGCTGCTTATGCTAAGTCTGCTTGCATTATTAATAGCACAACAGGTAATGTACTTGCTTTTGATGCAGAAGGCTGTGGGTTCTACTCCCACAGGGGGTGAATATTGCCGTACTGAGAATGCCCTCTTTGGCGAAGATACAGGCATTTTATTTGTAGATAAAACAATGAAATATAAAGTTGTCTGCTAGCAGCAACCTCTTCATTAGTTACATGTCTCTTTAATGTGGAATCATTTAGATGACTTTTACTTCTGCAGAGATTGTGCATATTTACTGATGCTGGTGAATTGTAGATGTTTGAATATACTTTTATGATGGAAATGTTCTCAGTTGGGCAGTTTTGTCATTATTGGTGCATGCATTTTGTTTCATTGTTGACTGGAAAAATGTTCAAAGCAATAAATTGTAAACACCTTCTAACAACTGCACTGTATTATACAAGGAATATAATTTAATACAATCGGGAAGGTGTATCACACAACACGTGTATGCCTTGTGTGCAAGGGGCCTATGATTTGAAAACAGCCCAAAGTAAATCTTTATACAAGCCAAATGTATTTTCTTTGAATGTGGATTTCAATGCTGTTTCAATGAATGTGCATTTCAAGACCAGAGAAGTTTTAATGCTAAGTCTATTTTCATTGTGAGACTGCATTGCATTGTTTAGCAGATGTCTTAGTGTTTGTGCTGTAAAATGCAAAATAAAACTTTTAAATGAAATCTAAATCATCATAGAAGTAAAGCAGTATGCACATTACAGTGTTTATGGTAAATAGGGTGAAATAGTCAAGTAACGGGATATTGGAATGGCTGTGGGGGGAGGCTTCATTTGCACATGATTTTGTGAGGGGGAAGGACAGCAAACTCAAAGATAGCCCCAGTTGAACTATACCTCTCAATTGTCCAGATTTTCACAGAATGAATACATTTTTGCTGCTTATTTTTGGTTTGCTCCTCATACAATTTGTGGTTTTCTGGCAAATCCTTTAGGAATTAAGTCACTAAATAATGACAGACATTGAGTTTCAGACTTCATAACCTTCAGAAAAATGCATGCTAAAGCAAGACCTGTTATTTTAATAACTAAGTTTATACAAGAGCAATTTTTAGTACTGTCTGTATGTTCCCCTAATATATTTGGCCTTGTCCAGATTTCCTGCGTTAAGTTGAGAGGTACATGCAAATAAATTGCTTTATAGAATTAGGCATATCAAAACCTCTCAACTGCCCCAGATTTTGGCTCAAAATGTTGCTCTCCCTCTAATAATCCCTCTGCAAAATGTCAATTTTGGAAGAAAATGTGGAGGGTTAGCAATTAATAAAAAACTGTAATAATCAGTTATAGATTATTTTTATTTCAGAAATGCATGTAGATTCGTTTATTTTGTCATCTGCTCAAGTTAATAGTACTAATATTAAAAAAGTGCCCTTTCTTTGACAGGTTCCCAGCTGTATTGTGTGGCTACTTTATATTTTTGCATCACATTTTTGGTCCATTTCTCATAAAATCGTAGTTTTCTGGCAAATTAGTGGCAAACCATTAAAGATTGAAGTTAGAAAATAATGACAGACATTTGAGGTTCAGATTTCATACCCTTCAGAAATGTCATACTAATGCAAGACCTACTATTCTATTAGAAAGTTTATAAGAGCAATATTTAAATATTGTCCTTATTTTTGGGCCTTTGTCCCACGTCTGTGTATGACTTTGTCCAGATTTCTTGCTCTGAGGTTGAGAGGTATGACAAATGTGTCAGGGCCATTACAGTCAGCCAGAGACATTTAAAATTGAGACATACTTGTTGCACCCCACTCCCCCATGTAGTGACTCTGGATGTGTCCAAGCAAGGCAAGGAGCAGTTATGCAGTGTAAGTGTGCAGAGTATCCCCCATCCAATGTAGTCACAAGTACTACAGTGGCTTTTCATCTGTACTTGCTTGATTTTGCAGAATGTTCTAGTTTTCTGTCATATTTTTATACTGTTGATTTATGCTTCTTATTATTCAGAAAATGCCTGTTGCTCTGTGTTGAAGTAGCAATGCTTTCATGACCATCAGGCAAGCTTGTCTGAGATTATAAAATGCAAGTAAGCTTTAATAAGCATACTGTTAAAGAATTACCAACATTGAAAGCCTTTTTGTTGTTGCCATGCAGAGAATACTTACATAACTAGATAACGTACAAAGCCTTGTGTATTGAAATGCATATGACAGTATTTGTAATAAAGGACAGGATTACAGTATTTTAAGAAGCTCATTACCTTTGTTGGAGAACACTGCGGTGGTGGTGCTGTGGTAGCGTTGTCGCCTCACAGTTAGACGTTGCCCGTTCGATTCTCAGTTAGAGCGTCTTCTGTGTGGCGACATGCTTCAACAGGTGTTCCTTCGTTGAAGGTTGTGCATTAGGCCCAGCAAGCCAGCACGTAAAACTCTACTGCCAATCATTAGCAGACCGGAGTTCCACTGTGGCGACCCCTAATAGGGAAAAGCCGAAAGACACAAACACAAATTACCTTTGTTGGAGACTTGCAGTCATCTTTGCAGGCTTTTCCCATAAACTAAACAGGATGCCAGTATATCATGTGTGGTCCATAACTTGTGCAGTAATCCTTTTAGCAATTTACCTTGAACTTGTTTCTTGTTTGCTGTTCATTTTTTACTTTGATCATGTTTTCCCCATGAAACAAGTAGACAGTTGTTGTCAGGCAGCAGGTCTTTTTTGGATAAGAAACATTTTTACAAGTGAGGGTATCACAGATATTGCTACTTTCAGCATGTTACTTGGTACTTTAATAAAGCTGAATATAAATTATAATTAGAATTGCAGTGCAAGGAGAAGTGGTTTGAGTTGAGTGCTGCTTGTTTTTCTTATACTTGACTTTGACTGGCATTCCAGTAATGTATTTAAAAAGTAATTAATTTTGTCATGCCTCACAACCTTTTTGTTTCCATTTAGATATTAAGTAAGCTGTCATGCAGCCAATGCATTGAAACATTTTTTTTCTTCTACACTTTATTTTGTCTTGATAGGACTTTCATAATGATGGTTCCAGTTTTTGTGATTTTTGAGCATAGCTCCTCCCTTTTATAGTTGACCACACCCATTCTCATTGACCCCACCCATTCAGCTGTCTCCTGCATCCCCCCTTTGATTTGACATCACCAGCCACCACTAACATCCAGAGTATTCCACCAGTTCCTGGATGCCATGTCAGCACATACCGGTGAGCATGTATATTTCCTCAACACCCGTGAGGTGTTGGCCAGCAATATATGTCTCTTCCACCAAATAGCAGAATACCCTGAGGTAGTGGGTACTATAGACTGCATGCACATATGCATCAAAGCTCCATCCGGTGATCGGGGTAGGGTCTACATCAACCGCAAGGGCTTCCCCTCCATCAACTGCCAGGTCATGTGCGATGCCCAGGGCATTATGAATGTGTGTGCTGGCTGCCCTGGAAGCTATCATGATTCCCACATTTGGCATTGGATGCAGCTGCACCAGAGATTTGCCAATGGGGTCATCCCTTACAGTCACCTAGTGGGCGATGCTGGTTACGCACTGGAACCGTGGCTGATGACTCCCATCCGAAATGCACAAACACCCGGACAAGAAAACCATAATGAGGCACACGCATAGACCACATTTATAACAGATCATATGATTGGGATGCTCAAGTCACGGTTCCGGTGCCTGGACACATCCAGTGGAGCCTTGCAGTACTCACCAGCTACATGTACTCAAATTGTCATTGTATGTGCCATGCTGCACAATATGATCCTGTGGAAACAGCTGCAGCAGGAACAGCATGTGGCAGGGCCACACAGCCCCCCACCAATGCCAAAGCCTGCACAGCCACAGAGTGATTTGGAGGAGGAACAACCTAAGCCTGCCCCAGTAGGCAGATGGAGGCATGCTCAGTATGTCCTGGCCTTGGCAAAGAGGCAACGCATAGCACATACACTGACACAGTAGGGACCCAGGGAATGACACCTCTCTCTGACTCACACATACAGTAAAAAGTATGCCAAACATGACACTACCTGTGCTCAACAATGTATAGGGAGTGTACTATGTGCATCCAACATAGGCAGCCCTCTAGCACCATCCTCAATACTGGCATACCCCCAAAGTAAGTCACTCAACCTACCAATTGCCGAATGGATTAGAATGTGCTGTTACCTGTGTCAATGGTATGAATGTGAGCATGCAAGGGAATCAGGTGGCTGAATGGTATGCCAGCAGAGAGTAGACACCTGAAGTGGCACCATGAAATCTGTACCAAATGCTGTTGTCACCATAGTAGCCAGTACTACACAGGACGATAAAACCCACTGTAGGAAATGTGCTGGGCCACATGTGTGTCCATATGACTCACATATGCCAGTCAGGGAGGTTCACATACCCAACAACAGTCTCAGCCAGCAGGACAGGTGCAGACAAACACAAACAAAGGCTGTGCTATGGCCTCTGAATGATGCCTATGTGTAACCTCCCCCCAGAACTACACAGACAGACTACAGCAGGTCAGGCAGTGGGATGTTAGTTCTGAAGTGTAGGAAGTCAGAAACTAATATGTAGATCAATCAAAGCTAAGACCTGTAGTACACTGATATGCCTCTAGTCAGCATGATAGGTTAGAATATAGAATGAAATGGTGTAACTGACATACCAGTACAGCCATAGCAAATGTGTTCAAGTGTCAGGTATGCCCCCCATCCTATGTAGAAATGTAGAAACTGTCGGGTGTGCCCCCCAATCCTGTATAGAAATGCAGTAACAGTCAGGTTTGCCCCCCCCCAATCCTGTGTAGAAATGCAGAAACAGTCAGGTGTGCCCCCCCAATCCTGTGTAGAAATGTAGAAATAGTCAGGTGTGCCCCCCTCAATTATGTGTAGAAATGTAGAAACAGTCAGGTGTGCCCCTTTCTCCTATGTAGACATGTAGAAACAGTCAGGTGTGCCCCTTCCCCCAATCCAGCGTAGAAATGTGGAAACAGTCAGGTGTGCTCCCCCCAACACTACTTAGAAATGTAGTAATAGTCAGGTGTGCCCCCCAAACCTATTTAGAAATGTAGTAACGGTCTGGTGTGCTGCCCCCCAATCCGACATACACACGTCGTAACAGTCAGATATGCCCCCCCCACAATCCTATAGAAGTGTAGTAATATGTATGTGTAGGTATAATACCAGTGGAGCACAAATGCCCAGAGGTGGCCAAGGTAGAGGGATAGGTTGTAGCATTTGCACAATTTGCAGGTATGTGTGTGTTAGGTTGGTGTGTGTTTCATATTGTGTGAGAGTGGTCAGTATGTATGCATGTTGAGGTAAGACCTGGTGGCCATTGCCCACTACTGCTGATGACAGGGCAATGACAATTCCCACCAGTATAACACATGCTAGCAGTAAGCCATTGTAAATGTATGGTGGCAATATGTGTCACCATCTGAAAGACTGACATGGAATGGCTGTTGGGCTAAATATACAAGTAGTACATGGGGGAAAGTACCCCAGAAATACAGTATATATTTGTCACTATGAAATGGAGACATCCTTGGAATTGTACATACAGCTATGCATCACATTATCTGTCCCTGTAGTAGGGGAGACCGGTGTTTTCTTCCCGAACACTTGCAGATCACAAAGTAGATAGGACTGATGTATTGAGAAACAGCTGATGTACCTGCACATGCCAGCATAACTGGAATGCCCCATGCATATCTGTGTGTCAGATGCAAGTAGTGACCATAGCACACATGCACCCAGCTCATGCAAACACCACCTACAGGTACCTCTTTGATCTTATCCCTACTGTAGGGAATGGATACAATATGACCCCACCTATATATGACAGTAGCGAAAGAATGACACATGCAGTGCAGGTGTCCCATGCAGTTGTGTCCCTAGCCATAGGTAGCACCCTGCCAGCATCCACACTATCTTTTCAAGACTGATAAAAGGTAAATACCTGCATGAACACCTAGCACACCTACCCTGTCACCCCAGGGGAATATGCTGTTTGGCAGTCAAAGACTGTAGGACTGACAGAATGCAACGGCCTGCCACATCTTGACCGTATCAACAGCTAATGGCCCACAGGCCTCTGCCAAAGGCCTGTGCCTTACATGTCCTGCCAATGCATGTTATGTCATGGACACCCAAATAACAACTTAACATACTCCACATAAGTCATATGCAAGGCTATGTGGACAAACCACAGTAACATGTCCACCATGTCCCACTGCATGAACTGTGGACCAACATCAAAACACAGCTGTGATGGGGTGATAACCTTAGGAAAAGTATCACAGAATGCACGCATAATGTATGGAAGAGGATAGAATAACAGGGGGGGGTGGGAGCACGGGCAGCATGGAATGTGCAAGGTCCATCAGAAAGCTGTGTGCACACACTATCCCTGGCTGCAAACACATAAATGGGTGGCTACATACCTGCCCATACACCACAATAGGGATAATGTCCTGACTCATGGCCCCTGCATATGGGTAACCTGCGTGAATCTGTACAGCTGTGAGCTATTACCACAGCAAGATAAGGCCATACAGTTATGTCGGATGTACAAGTATGGGATCCTCTACCAGCACTGTACCAAGGTGCTGAACTGGATATACAGACCCAGCAGCAAGTGTCTGCAGCTCCCCCTCCAGAATGGCATAACTTACCATGAATATGTAGGCATGTGACCACAATACTGGATACAGCTGCAGTCACCGTTGTCCTCCAAGACATCACTGTGAGCAAGAATGCCCACCTGACAGTACATGAGGACAGAAAACATCACAGTGTGTAACAGTACACACGTCTGAATATCTCTGCTAACAGCAGTACCATGTAGCTGAACCAGTACAGACACAATCACCTACAGTACACATTATCCCCTGCAGAGCTTGTCCCCATATTTCCAAATGATCAACAGATACCCTGCCGAAACAGTTTGCTACCTGTAGGTGTACAACACAAAGGTCTTCACTGGAGTACAAACTACCTGGAATCGATCCACACATTCAATCCAGAAGGGCATACTAGTCATGCCCACACACTTAGAGAAATGAAGGCAATGTCAGACAACAATATACTGAAAGGTCATACTGAGCATGCTCACACAATTAAACAAATGAAGCCCATGTCTGCACACAACAGTGGACCCATATCAGGCAGGTGGAGATGTTAGTGTATACACTCCTCAGTATGCACCAGTCATAGGTTCATAGGTTCATAGGTAGGTACTAGGTTATCGGCCCAAGGGCCTATGTAAATCTAGCCAACAATGTTCCCTGGCTTACGTCACCCAAGAAAGTTATTTCCCTGTACCACTGCCGAGCAGACACACATAAGTCATCCCTGGGGTGTATTTCCTATTTCCCATCCACTCATCAAGATTTTTCTTGAAGAGTGCTAATGAAGAACTTTGCTTGACATAGGTGGGTAGCCTGTTCCTGAGTATGGGATGTCTCTGGGACAGGCATCTATCCCTTCAGCATGTCCTGTTTATTGTGGTGACAAGGTTTAGGTCCTTAGAGTTTGTAGCTCAGCGGGATTGGGATTTCTTTAGGTGTAGCATGTCCAACAGCTCTGGGTTTGACATAGCTGTAAATGTTAGGCAGCGATCACCTCGGAGTAGGTGATATGCTTCGGAGTAAAGCTGGAGTTATATGAGATGGTCAGTGTAGGGCATTTGTTTGAGGCTAGTAATCCTCTTTATGAGGTACTTCTGTGGCCTTTCCATCTGCTGCAGATGTCTTGTGAGGTACATTTCAAAAGGGGCGTTGTACTCTATAATTGTTCTAATGAGTGTCAAGTAGAAGGGAACAATGACCTTTTTTTTCCTGGATGAGAACCCTTTTATGATGAGGTGTGCCATGTAGAAGGGCTTCCTGACTACTGTTGTGATGTGACTATCAAAGGAGACACTACTGTCCACCTGGGTCCCAAGGTCTTTTATCCCACATTTGGTGTTAAGTAGATTGCTGCGTATGTGGTAGGTCATGGGTACAGAGTTTTTACCAAAGGGGATGACATTGCACTTTTTGGCATTGAGCTTGAAGCCATGGCTCTGACACCAGGCATCTGTCTCAGCGAGGCCCTTCTGTAGGATGTCCACCTCATTTGGGGACTTGACTATGGCTCCTAGTTTGCAGTCATCTGCAAACTTCATTAGCCAGATGCCTTCTGTGTTAGCCTGTACTTCAGAGAAGCAGATACCAAATAGGAAAGGTCCCAGGGCTGAACCCTGTGGTACTTCACTTGTCACTGGTTTGAGGTCAGATTTGGAGTCTGCAACTTTTACAGTGTGGGTTCTGTCAGTGAGCCAGTTGGCAACCCATCTTGTGATATAGGGATTTATACTTAGTTTAGTGAGTTTAGCTATAATTCCAGAATGGGGGATGGTGTCGAAAGCCTTGGTGAGGTCAAGATAGGCTGTGTGAACCACCTTACCCTCATCTACGGCTTTGGTGACTGCCTCAAAGAAGTCAATCAGGTTCAGGAGGCATGATCTGCCTTTCACAAACCCGAACTGGGTGGGATCCAGAGTTTGGAGCTTACCGATGTCTTTGTTTATGAGTTCAATGATGATACGTTCCATGGCCTTGCAGACCAGGCTTGTCAGGCTAATAGGGCAATAGTTCCCGGGATCATGCTTTGCACACACAGTGGATAGGAATACAGACATATATCCAAGGACAACACACTAAAATAAGCCAAAAGTAGACATACATAAATGTGTTGGAAAAGAGTGACTGTAACGAGGTGCCACCCATTATGAGGCCTGTCCCACCCAGCAGACAGCCAAATGGCTACAACCACATGAGGTGTAAATTTCACTCACTGTAGACATTAGCTATCAGTATCCATCAGCATTACAGGCTATGTGGTGCAAGTGCTAGCTGTGCAACATGACTGTACAAGGAAGTAGTCATCTAACAGTTGTATACGCATTCCTGTGGACTATAACCCTGCGTGTGCCTGCATGTGGTGTGTTAACCTCTAGATGAATGGGTTATGGCCCATGCACACACACTGCCCTCCCCATAGCTATACTATGACAAGCCTGCTGAGGTCATCCACTTTGAAATACACCTTTGGGAAAGATATAGCTCATTAATCTCTGTGGTGTGTCCTATAACTGCATACTGCTGTAGTGTGAAAAACTGGTTAGGTAGGAGTTCTACAACTGTGTGTGTGTGTGTGTGTGTGTGTGTGTGTGTGTGTGTGTGTGTGTGTGTGTGTGTAGAGAGTAATCAAACTGGAATTCAAAAGCTGAATGACCAAGTCCATAATTAATGATGAAAAATGCATTTTATTTACACAAAACAAGTGCTCCGTAAGCACTTTAAGACTATGTTAAACTTCTTCAGGCAGGTTAAAATACATTACATCACATCCTTTTGTACATACACTAATTGATTCATTGGACCCTTAGTAAATTAATCAATTAAACCTACTTTTATACTTGCTGTTATTTTACTATTATAAATACTTTGATAAATGAATGCTTACATTAATCCAAAGGATAAAATGAAGTACATACATATTGTGTGCTGATGAATAAGTATAATATAATAAAACCGTAGTATATTAAAAACATGCTTGTGTTTAAATGTAATATAGCATATATAAAAAATTAATATTATGTAAAAATGTTTATAAATAGATAAATAAATAAATTAATAACTACATTAATATCTGTATGTCAATGCATGAACCATGTACATAAAATGCATATTAATTGTTACATACAATCTTAATACAAAAAAGATCAACCAATCTCTTTATTTTAATGCTTTTAATTATAATACTGGGACTATAGAAGTACGCTCATTGATTCCAGGCCAGTGGTCAGCTTGTGTTCCTATTTGTCATTTTAGTTCTTTAACTTCTAAATACATGCCCCAGGATTTTTTGTCTTCCATTTCTACATGGTCAATAGCCAGGAAAGAAAATTGGTGATCATTATATTCACTAATATGCTTAGCCAGAGCATTGTTCAATTTATTTTTCTTTATAGCATATTCATGCTCATATATTCTTTGGGATAGCTGTCTCTCAGTTTTCCCAATATAGAATGTTGGGCATGAATTACACATGGCTAAATAAACAACAGCTTTGAATTTAAAATTGTATTTGCTATGTAAATAAAACTTTCTTTTTCTAAGGTAAAAATATTCATCTATTTTTATTTTGTGGCACCAGAGACATGCTCCACATTTTGACATACCTATATTTCCATAAGTGGGCATGTAATTTGTTGGCTTTAAAATTTCTTTAAAACTTTTCCCTTTTCTATAAACTATGCTAGGTTTCTCATTAATATGATTCCTAAAACAGGGATCTTCTAATAAGATAGTCCAATTATTTACTACTATATCGTATTATATTGTGGTCTTGAAAATAAGTAAGCATTAATGCTCTAGAAAAATCACTTTGTTTTACTGATACACTCATTTCTTCATTATCTGGATTCACTACACTTCTATTGTATGAACTATTGGAATCTAGAACCATATTCTGCTTATCTAGGATTGGTTTAAAATGTCCATTGATTCTCTTAATGGTTACTTCATGTATTATTGTATCAATTAATACTTCTGGATAATCTCTATTGAGAAACATGATGCACAAAAAATTACATTATTCCTTAAATGCAGCTAAATTTGTCACCATCCGGGCTGCCCTAACCAGTTGCCCTTTGACAAATGATTTTTTTTTGGTTCTCCGGATGTGAACTACTCTAATGTAAAAAGCAGTTTGAGTACGATTCCTTTCTATATATGACTGTTGTATAAACTTTATTAATTCTATCTTGCACAAGATGAACATCCAGGTAATTAATGTATTCTACATTAATGTCCCATGTGAATTTTAAAAAATCAGTAAGTGTTATTTATGTATGTGAGAAACACATTTAACATTTCTGATGTGCCCTTCCAAATTATGCTAATATCATATTGGAATCTATGGTATGATTTCAGAAATGTGTTATATTTGGTATTAAATACATAATTCCTTTCCCAGAAAGTCATTACTAAATTTACGTAGGCTCCCCTACACGGTGACCCAATAGCAATGCCTTTTTTCTGTAAAACAAATATTTCTTATTAAAAGTGATAAAATTATTACTTAATACAATTTCTAAATATTCCATTATCAAGTTCATTAGATCATGTGTTACATGGTAATGAATAAGCATTTCAATGACCCTTTCAAGCCCTATAGTTTGTGAAATAACAGTATAAATATCATATACATCTATAGTGATTAAGATGTCATTATGATCAAATTGTGCTTCATTCATGTGATCCAAAACTGTCCAGAAATCTTTACAAATTTCTCTTTCTTTTCCTAGAATATTTTTGAGTTTGTAATCTATGTATTTTGCACATGCAGAAGTAATAGAATCTCTGCCATCAACTAATGGACGCATTGAGGGTTCATCAGCATTTTTATAAATCTTGGGGCTGCCAAAAAAAAACTGATATTCTTGGGGAGGTTATGTTCAAATAATTATATAGGTCTAACTGTATCTGTCTTTCTAAAAAAGTATAATTTATTTGTCCATATATTTTCCTGTAGGCACCATTTAATTCATTGATTGACACTTCTGTGTACGTATCAGTATTTAAGATGTTATTTAATTTATCATTGTACATTTCCTGTCACATGATCACCACTCCACCCCCTTTATCAGGCTTCATGATTCTTACTTTTTGATTTTTTGTGCTCAAAATATTTTGTTCATTTTCACTTAAATTTGAAATGTATTTTCCTTTCTTATTTGTACTATGTAACCACTTTAACTCGTGTTCACAATTTTTTCATAAGTAATTAATCTAGGATGTAAAGGGGGATTATATATGCTACTTATACTATGCTTACTTCTCTCATTGTCTATATTGTTCTGGTATAAAAGACAAAAATTAATTTTTCTTAAAAACATTTTAATATCTATCATTGTGCTGGTAAAATCAAAAGGCTTAGATGGAACAACTGTTGTTCCTTTAGCTAATAAATCTGCTACATGTTCATCTACGTGTGCATCTGAGAAATTATATACTTTAAAATCTCCTCTAGTATTCACAATAATATGTTCACACATTCTATTAGCATTATATTTAGGCTGCTGCATTTCATACATTGCACATGAACTCACACTGAGAATATGACCATTGCTTAAGTCCTCCACTGCTTGTTTTTTGGCCTGGCCCCTTGAAACCCAGCTGTTTGATTGTAGATATGCTGGAGGTTAGTTTTACCTTTTATTCATTCTGATCTTTTTAGCTCAGGGAACTCGTTGCCCTCCTGGGGGCTTAGGATATGCCATGCCATTGGCATATTGATTCAAGTCTCTTTCTAACTTCTGCATTTTACCAGCTTTCAATTTAGCTATTTGTTGATCTATACTATTATAAATACACAACATTTCATACTTAATGTTATCATAGGATATATCTTCTTGTATATCCCTATCTAGTATGTTCAATTCATTCATAAGCACAGCTATATCCTTTTGATTATATTTAATCATAATGCTTAAAAGTTCTTCACCACTTCTATTGAACAATTACATTAAATCCATGTGCAGAGGCAAGTTATTAACTAAACCTGTAGGGTAGTGCCAAAACCGCAAACCCTTAGGAATAATGTTCGGCTTATTACATTCTTTTAAATACGCATTCTCCAGTTGTAGTTTTCTGTATTTTTGCTAGCTTACTGTCAAAATCATTGAGTTTTTGATCAATAAAATGAATACCTTGCACTTGTCCAACAGAAAACACGAACGCTGATTCCAGCCATTTATTCAAAACAGGTATTTCCCTTCTATAAATGGAATTACTAGCATGGTTGTGTCCCATACTATGTGCGCATGCTTCTTGATGGCTGTGGACATCTGTTTAAGCACGCTGGTTGGGTCCAAGATTAGAATTATAGGATAAGGGGTTATTATTCCCCAAACAAAGAGGTGTAGCTTTGAAATCCATTGTATTATTCTCTCTGAGATATGTATGTATATACATATATTTATATATATATATATATATATATATATATATATATATATATATATATATATATATATATATATATATATATATATATATATATATTTACATTAGAAGAGATGTACACATGGCCATATATATCTTGCACTATACAGATGTGTATGCAGACATATGTATGAGTATACATGTTTATGTACATGTAGACATATATTGACCTATTATATGTATATATCCATATTCCTGTCATGTGTAAACCTCACGGTTGTGTATACCCTCCCAGATGTATCTCACCGTATGTATATGCTATGTGTACATTATGATAAAACAACATATGCGATAAAGCAGTCATATTAATAACAAGTACTACACAATTGTGGAAGTAAAGGCAATTGTTCAGTACTACTCAATATGTGTATTGACAGATATATTGGTAAAACAACAGCTATTTTCACAGTGGACATGGCATAGTGGTTAAGTAGTGTGACTATAGTGTACAGGGGCCTGGGTTCAAGACTTGTAAGGGCTGTTCATTTTGTTGCTGGGAGAACAAGGGCTGTTGGATACACAGTGGTTAAGGCAGTTTTGAGCAGCTTTAAGTGGGTTTGCACTGGTTTGCATGAAGCTAAGTGGTGTTAAGCTATGGATAAACGTACGGACGCTTACACAGTGTAGGCTTCACTTACCAGTGTGGAAATCAGCTCAGCTGTTATATTGCAGCAATGCTGATACTTGCTAAGCATGGCTTAGCCCTAGTAAGCAGTTCACACCACCCAGTCTGATAACATAGCAGGATAATGACATCTATAATAAGTGTATGTAATGCCATGTACAATACATGTGCCTATGTGCTGTCATTACAGTAGCAAGGGGTGTAAGTGTCATGTGTGGGACACAGACATATATGAGGCCTGTACAGCACTGTTATCCATGTGAATGCGTTACATGCAGGGGTAGTAGCCCAAGGTATGTGCTGGCATACTGGCATGTAGTGTATCATGGCGGTACTACTGTTGACAGTGCTTACCCAGGCAAGAGCAGAGTGCTAAATGTAGTACTGACAACAGATACACCTGCAGGCATAGATGGACCCTGATGCCTCCCTGTTGTATCCCTGGTGTGTGAGCTGTGTCACAGTATATACCCATTATTGGGTAATGATCCGGCATGTGGAATTGTAACTGTAGACTACAATCTGTACAGCGCATGTTAGTGAGGGCTTCTGACATGTAGTTATGGCATACATATTGTTGTCAACATCTACATGTCAACACACTCATCCTACTGCATAGCTACTTGCCAAACTGATGTCTGTCAGTCCCTGAACAGATGTGCAGATGGCAGGTATCCAGCTGGGATATGTACAGGCAACCTAAGCTTGATTGACATTGATATGTCTGCCCAGCTGTGTAACAACTGGCACATATAAGAGATGACACCCTGTATGCACCACATGCCACGGGTACCTCCATTACACTACCACAGTCAACAGAACATGCTTGGGTACAGGTCTCCATCACAGACACTGACCATGTGTTGTAATGTGTGTTGCATAAATGCCAACTTGATCACCTCAGTGGACATGTGCAGGATGCCCCTGGAGAATTTGCTGATGCATGTCATTCTCACCCTGAGGGCCTCCACAGTAGTATCTGTCGATAGATTGCCTGCTGGCACATGACAGGTGGCAGGATACCACTGTACACACAAACCCTACACAACCCATCTCTCTTTGGACAATAGCTAGGTACACAGCTATGACCACCTGCAGTAATGCAACCCTATACTGACACATGTTTACATCTGCATGACTGAAAATAGCAGTGTCTGTGTGTTAGCACACCTGTACTTGGGAATTCCATGATGGCCTTCACAAACACTGCAACACCCATTGCCCTCGTCAGTTGTGGCTGTTGCTGTATGGGACATTACATGTACCCTGTTAAGCTCCTCATCATACCGACTACATGAGCCTTGCAGTACCAGCACAACAGTGTTGTACGAATGAGTTGATAGGCATGGGATACCCATTATGTTCTGGCAAGTGTGTGTATGTGTGCATGTCCATATATCTGTAGGGTATAGCATTCCAAGGCCACATACTCCTATTACAATACCCATTGCCACACAGTAGTACAGATAGTGTTGTTGCTGCCCATAGGTGAGGCATGACAATGCAACACCCTACTACGTGTGTGGCATGTGCATTAGATGCATATCCCTGTAGTACCACTTCTGGGGTATACTATGGGTTGTATCACAGTAGTGGCCAGTGTGTAATGGTGAGTATGGCAGAGTGTCATCATGGAATTCAGGGAGTACAATATCCATTGGGGAATCTGGGTGCTGTGTACACTGTCATCACACCAAGGTACAACCGGTATATGTCCCATGTACCAAGTTATGGTTACCACTGTGACCATCAACAATACAGGTAACTGATACCACAATCCAGGCCAGTTATGCATGTGCTATGTGCAGCCTACCTGTAACACAGTGGACACATGGTCAAGTTAGTTAGCAGCGATAGGCCCTGGTCTCTCAGATGTGTGTCTGCCTGTTATGTGTCTGTAAATGTGTATACGAAAGTATGTCACACTATGTACTGTCCATATACATCCATTACATCCCCCATTAGCATACTGTACATGTCTGGGGATGTTCTGTATGTAACATGTAACCTGGGACACACCTCACCCTAAACACTGTGTGGTGTTTCAATGTAAGCCACACACTTCAGTATCACTACATACCTAGGTAGGGGTCTAGTTCCAGTGTTGCCAAGTAACAGTGTGCGTGTATGTGGATGGGTGTACATCAGGTTGCAGGGTATACATGCCCCAGCGAGTCACCTGTCCATGTGGCACAGGCAATAACCGTTATACTAACCTGTGACATGTGTTCAACTGTACCCCAGATATGACACAGCCATGGTGTCACCACAGTGCCATACCCCATAGTGGAATATGACTGCAGACCATCCACGTACTGACACATGTACACCTACAACACAAATGGATAACATTATAGAGACCGCAATCAACCAGTGTTACTAACAGCTATAATGCATCATTGCTGTTCAGCTACCCTACCTGACATATATGCATTACACTTCACTCCTTACAACATGTTACACTGCAGTACTGTGGTACACTGTAGTACAGTCACCATGTGCATCAGAATCATATTAGCCTGTCCCTGCATTGATGGTATGGATGACAGGGATGTGGCACAGGTATCATCATATGCACAGGGCATCCTCATGCTGACACATGTACACCTGCAACACACATGGATAAGATTATAGAGACCACAATCAACCAATGTTACTAACAGCTATAATGCATCATTGCTGGATGGCTGCACTACCTGACATATATGCATTACACTTTACTTCTTACAACATGTTACACTGCAGTACTGTGGTACACTGTAGTACAGTCACCACGTGCATCAGAACCATATTAGCCTGTCCCTGCATTGATGGTATGGATGACAGGGATGTGGCACAGGTATCATCATATGCACTGGGTGATATGTTGGTTTGCCAGAGCATGAGGGTGGGCCATACATATGACACCATGTGTGTGGGTGAGGGGTGTACTTAGGTGAGCTGGGCATGGTGATGTGGTGTGTGGGTATGGGTTGCCCTAGGTGTGTTTGTATTGTGAGTAGGTATGCTTGCACACAGTTCTGCCATGTGGTTGCCCTACACAGGTGTTTATGGACAGCTGCATACATTACCTGGAAGGGTGTGCAGTTCACTGTCTCCATCCACGAACATGTGGACTGTGCCTGCCAGGGGTTCCTTGGGCATGTCCAGGTACAGGCCTCGATGTGCTACTCTCACTTGCTGATAACAAATGTCCGCTGGTACCAGGCCCCTCCTGAGTCTGGCCAGGACCACATGCACGTGGCCTGCTGTGTTGTGGTGTGGACAGCAACCCCTCTACACTGCCAGGGCTGGTACTGCCACTACGGGAGCCCCTTGGTGTCCTAGCACGTCCACATTGACTACCAGCTGTTGGTGTTGCTGGCCTACATCTACGCAGCCATCGCCACACCCCCACCACACATTCTGGCATGGACATACCACAGCCGATGAGGGCCATCAACTCACCATGCTGTCTATCCATGATCTCGGTATACGCATGAATGGCACCAGACAGTTCACGGATGTTGTCGCTTACAGATGTGAGAGCAGCCTTCTGCAGCCTCATGCCCTGTTAGGTGTAATGTTCCATACATGCTTGCACCACGATGACAGCCTGAAACATGCACTTGCTGGTACCAGCTATGTCGCCTCTGCCAGTGACATGATGTCCAGTGGCCCTATCATGAGCACCCTGTGACATCTGTGAAATATAACAAAACAGTTTAGCTTAGGCAAAAAAACACTCGCCGCTCTTTATTTAGTCCACTTACCCAAAAAAACACTTGCCGCTCTTTATTTAGTCGGCTTAGGCAAAAAAAACACTCGCCGCTCTTTATTTAGTCCGCTTAGGCACCCTGGGACATCTGCCTATGTGGTGCCCTGCCAGACATCCAGCTATGCCTGCTGCGACCAGACACAGTAGGCATAGTTACCACACTTTCCTGTGCACTGCCACCAAATGCCAGCTGTCCTTCCACTATGGTCACTGGTGATGGGGTATGTATAGGCACTTAAACTGTGTGCGGGGTTGGGTTGGCTAAAAGGAGGATGTCAAATGATGGCACAGCATCAGCCCCTGACAACCCCACCTGTGCCTCAACAGTACTATCATCATATTTCGTGTCTGTATGGACACCAACATCAAACTGCATGCAGGAGGGACCCTGACCCACCTTGCCACCTGTGGGGGAAAACAATAAACACACTTTAAAACCTGTACAGCATTGCCTAACAGTACACACACACAAACACACACACACACACACACACACACACACACACACACACACACACACACACACACACACACACACACACACACACACCACCACCACCATAATATCCTCCTGTCCATGACTTTACAGACAGTCCCACGTATATGTCAATGTGTACCCCATCCTGCATCACACTTGGTAACATACACACATTTATACAACTCATTAACATATCAGTCCTGTAAATGCCTACACAAGCAGTCACAACACAAGACCTGTTACTACATTAACTGCCTGACCTGTGTGTAGTGGTTTTAGATGGCCTCCCTGCTGTCATTCAGTGTTCACCCTCTGTATGTCCGGACATCATGAGCATGGCCTCTATATGTGTGGGCTACTATGTTCTATCCATAATATCACACACTGGTGTTTCATGTGTATGTAATGCTCAGTATATGCCAGATAACCTGTTCAATCAGCCTGTCATTTGACAACTGTAATATTTGGATACACTCCCTGGTATTGACTAATACTTCCCCAATGCATCTGTAGTGCTGCATACGTGGGTTGTAGGTGACCTCTCTTGCTGAATGTGATATTAAGGGTGTACCTGGTGTCTACCTTCCCTCTCAATGCCTGTTCCATGCTACATACCATATTATACTATCAGCTGTCCTGTGATTACACACATGACAAGTATTCCTGGTGTGTAATGTGGCAGTCCATGTCCATGTACTGCATGTCCCCAGAGGGAGGTACTGCTGTATGAACACCCCACAATCACACAGGTGCATACGTGGCAGCCACACAAACAAACACACATGCACACAAGCATCCTACATGCATCAATCTCCCGCCACTTCATCAGAGTGACCCTACAGACAAACTATCCACCAGGATGCACACACACACAAATACAGGTGAGGTTGCACAATGATAGTACACACAGTCCTCTTATTACCCCTCTGTCAACATGCATAACATATGGTACTCAACAGTATGTAGTGCAACTATACTCAATCCATGCTAGCAACAGTATAAGTGTGTGTGATGCATGTGCTGTGTAACTAGCCCCTTCCCCTGGATACCACTGCACCCATGTGCATAGTATTGCTTTGCATCTGTTCTGCACCCTGCCATGTACTGTGCACCACACCTCACAGGTGTACAGCCCATTGCTAAATGTGTACTACTGTGTCGGTTATGTCAGCTTTAATGCTCACAGCCCCTATGTTTTCCAGCAACACATACCTGGGATGATATGTGGACAGATGTCATTTGTGAATGCCTGATGTCTGATTCACAGCTCTCAACATCAGCAGATCATGTATGACCAATCCAATATTCTTACACTGACAACCATCAGAGCATACCATATCTCTGGGGGTGTACACACCCTTATTGCTATGACACACTCATTCTTGATCTGCCATGGGACTACATCACCACATATCTTAACAGTACATGAGCCCGATATGTGACATATGTCCTGTACTTTCACATGCAGTGTTTACGGAATGTGTTAGGTGTGCAGATGCTGACCACGATGCATACACACTGTGTGGGTATGAGAATAAAATTTACTCGGAACCACCACGAGGAAGAAATATTGAATCCTTTTATTGATAAGAACAAGCGCTTTCACGCAATAAAATGCGCTTCATCAGGTTACAATTTTACTAAAAGTTGCAGCCATTTATATAGCAAAAGACATCATCAATTATTCAATTCATTTTGTAATTAAGTCAGGAACAATTAAAACAATTTATCAAAATAGCAGTGGAATGCTAATGCTCACTAAAACGAAAGCATATATATGTCATATATTAGAATCCACAGTCTTCATGGTGTAAATTATATAACACATACATAGTCCAAGTTTGGAATATAGGTTATAACTGTGGTTAATACAATCAGACTCCTACTTTAATTCCCAAAGGAAGTTCTGCCCATATAAGGGAAGAGGCCCTTATTAGTAGCTAGTCATCGCATATCACATTTTGTAACTAGTAGCAGCACAAAAGAATATACAATCCTGTTGTTCATTATATCAATTAATTCGACTAAAAACTCGTACAACATAATAACTTCAAAAGCGCAAATGCATAATAAAACTCAGGGGAATTAACTTCCACTATGTTAAAACAAGAAACAAAAACAAAACCAAATTAAAATAATCAATTAATTGAAATTCTGCTATTAAAAGCCGAAGCTAAATACTGAAAAAAGAGCATTAAAATGCAAAAATTAACTGTGATTAATGCGTCATTTTGTAAACATATAGACAGTGCTGTTTTTATTATATTTAACTATATTTTTATGTATATATGATTAATTCTTGAAAAGGTACATATTATTATTAACAACTTTATTTAATGAATTACAAATATGAAACAGGTATAAACTGGATTTCAATACAGACACCTGAAATGGCATCTATAACTTTATAGAATAATAATGTAATTGACATGATGATATAAATAAATGGCATAAATATTATAATCCAAGGATATATACTATAATCATGGCTGGTATATTCAAACCACAACGCTCATTTTAGAGCACTTAAACCCATATGAAAGGGACTTATTTAACTAATCAGCTACTACATAATGTATTTCAGATACAAAACACAAGCATAACGCTTCCTAGTTTTGTTTCATATATCAGTTTCAAAACTACGAACACAAGAAAAGTGTAAAAATGTAAAATGAACCAAGGCGTCAAGGAAAAAACAACTTAAATTCATTTTATAAAAGCCGAGGCTAAAATTCCAAGAATAGATATTATTTATATAAGAAAACACAGAGAATAGGTAACGCCATGTCTGGCTAAAACATCATTCTCTGGTCGGTCGCCATTTTTTACAGATATTTCCAATATTGCATGTTGGAAACAATCTAGTGGAGATATCTAATAATATATATTCATGTAGATTTCAATATTAGAGCTATATGATAATATAAAGCATGTTCATCGAAAGTTGGACACCACAAAAAAACAGATATAATTAAAAGGAGATGAAAAATATATATCCAGTTTAGGTCTAAACGTAATCTGGCATAGTGTAGGAAAAAATACCTACTTTAACAAAAATTATTATAAAGTGATAGTAAACTGGTAGATGATATCTTATGTAGGGCCCACCAGAACAGGACGAATATTGATCATGGTGTTCAAACCAGGAGGTATATGTGCTTTTAATCTCAGGATCCATCTGAGTTCAAAAGTTTCTAAAGTGTTCATCTGGTTGCCTTCCCTTCTATTGGGGTTAACTACTTGTAAAACCTGAAACACAAAATTGTGTTGTGGATAAGTGTTGCAATGTACGGCCAATGCATTGGTAGAACAATTTTTTCGTATATCATAGGTATGGTTATATATTCTGTCTCTTAATCTTCGAGACATCATACCCACGTAATAGCCATTACATTGATTGCAGGTAGCTATATAAACCACATTTCGGGTATTACAATCTGCATAGAAGGTAGGTTTAAAATTAAATTCAACTCCTGAGATATTAAGGTTCCCTGATCTATTTATATACCTACAAAGTGAACATTTACCACAAACAAAAGTGCCTGTCTTTATTTGGGCCCTAACATCAACAGGTGCTGCAATTAATTTCTCTTTACATAATAGCCTTTTCAGGTTCATGCAGTTGTTATATCTAAATACAGGTTTCTCTCCAAGTAGTTCCAAAAGTGTTGGATCTGTTAGTAAAATTTTCCAGTTCCCTTTCACAATTTTAGTTAGATATTGCACATCACTCGTATATTTAATATCATATTCAATATTGTGAGTCATCATCTTTTTCTTTTTATTATATGATTTAGTTAATTTCTTTCGGGTTGTAGGACTCTCAAGTAAGGATTCAGTTATGTCATTTATTAATTTTATGGGATATCCCCTGTCTAAAAACCACTTCTTCTGGGAGTTAATTAATTGTAGTGCATCTAATTCATCACTACAAATTCTTAGAATCCTGTTCATCTGATTTTTAACAATATTTTGAAAAATATGACGTGGATGTAAGCTGTCATAATGGAGGATCCCATTCCTCCAACAGGATTTCCTATAAAGAGTAGTGGTCAAATCATTATTGGTTCTTTTCATAATGGTAATATCTAGAAAATTGATGCTTAGTTTAGAACATTCAAACGTGAATTTAAAGAAAGATGTAGTAGAATTCATAAAGGCAATGAAATCATTTAAAGTATCAGTGTCACCATTCCATAATAGAAGGACGTCATCTACAAATCGCCTGTATAGAATTACATTGCTGAACCTAGGATCATTAAAAATGTTTTCTTTTTCCCATCTATATACAACAAGGTTGGCATATGCATTCGCACAGGGGGTGCCCATAGCCACCCCCCATGTTTGTGCATACACCGTGTGATTGTATAAAAAGATGTTATTGTTTAAAACTAGGTCTAACAAACAGCAAATATTCATGATCTCATTGTTATCCATATTTATTTCTGTCAAGTGTGTTCTAATCGCATCTAGACCATAGTCGTTTGGAATACTTGTGAAGAGACTCTCTATGTCTAAAGTAACAAATAAAGTATCTTCTGTAATTTTGTTTTTTACTACATCCAGTTCTAATTCATCCAGCAGTATAAATGAGTCCTGTAGTATTGTAGGTACTTCCTTCACCAATGCTCCTATTTTAGTTTGTATATATAAGGAGGCATTTTGTGTGACCCAATGGTCACCTGATACGATAGGACGTAATGGAGGTGGATGTTTGTCCTTGTGTAACTTGGGCAGACCTTTAATAATAGGTATCAGGGGTAGATCTATCAAAAGAAAGTCATAGAGGGATTTTTCTATGGATCTTGTCATTAGCAGATCGTAAAGAGTATCATGTACATATTGTATTATTGATGTAACATCTGATTTCTCTATCATCTTATAAGCATTATCATCTTTTAACATATTAGACATTAGTTCTTGATAAAAGATAGCATCCATAGCTACTATCCCCCCTCCCTTATCTGCCGGTCTAAACACCAGGTCTGTATCATTACAAAGGCCTTGTAGTTCACATTTTTCCATTGTATTTAAATTAACAAATACATTTTTACTATCATGACAATCATAATAGCAATAAAAATCACGTTCACATGTTTTCAAGAAGCATTCAATAGATGGTATTAATGGAGGCACAAAAGTACTCTTCCTTCTGCAGGTAACATTATCTGGACCAGCATTCACGTTAGTTATAACATCTTTAAATAGAACCTTAAGAGATAATTTCCTACAAAACATGCGTACACCTATTAAGGTGTCAGATATAGTGCTATGTTTTGAAGGAATGAACGACAAACCCTTATTTAGTATATGTTGTTCACTTAAAGTAAATGTCCTTGTTGTTAAATTAAAGAATAAACAATTCACATTTTCATTTTTCTTCTTTGATCCGGCGTTTCGCCCGATAGCTTCCTTTTTCCTCTCCCCCGACTGGTGGAGCGGGTGCGAGTAGCACCTTTGTAGGGGAGAGGAAAATTTAAAGGTATAGGTGCCATGAATCTATGGTTCAGGCTACTAGTTTTTGATTTTGCACCCAAAGCATTTTGGTTCACTAAGCCCTGTTGATTACAAGGCAAGGAAGCAGTAGGTGTGTCAGATACATTGGATTCTCTATTTTCGATGTTTTTGGACACTGATCTACTATCTATTGAGTCATTCATCACAGTCATTATGTCCTTGTTGATAGAATGTTGAACTACTGGTGCTTGTATAGACTGGGAATTGTCTTTCGGACTAGTTCTCGGCCAAACAAAGATACGGCCGAGATGAAAATCTTCACAATCACGCTTCAACTTTCTAGTTTTTATCTGTTCCAGTTTATCACTGTATAAAGCTAACTGTCTGTTCATAGCTTGTATCTTAGAATTACAAAACTCAGTTTTATAACTGGTGGTAAGTAATTTATATTGTTCTTCTACCTTTACTAGGAGTTCGGCCTCGATCGGTGTAAAATAGTCCAGCAACAACTGAATGTATCTGTTTCCGAAATCAATGTTCAATTGTTGCCATTGACGAAGCAAATCTGGATGGCTATCCCCGTAGGTCGGCATGCAGAGAACCCGCATGCCACGGGGGATAACCTTGAAGTGTAGGCAGGCTTGGAGATGTCTTCTCTGCCACACGAGCCTATGCAGGCGATAAAGGTCATTTTCCAAGCTTCTCAGATTACCAAAAAATTCGTACAAATTCTCATTAGTGCTGGACGGACTTGTATGAGCATCTCCATGAATATCCATTCGCAGCAGCGGATTCTCTTTTTGATAAAACAGACAGTTCCAGTTTTCATTTGCCATTGTACTTACTGGGTTATAATCTAATTCAATGTTTGGCGTTTCCATCGTGTGTAGACCGGCTAAGCAAATTAGAAGAAGAACCAACAGCAGAAGACAAAAACCGATCATCCAAAGGTTCCCAGCATCAATGGGTAGAAGAACTGAGAATAAAATTTACTCGGAACCACCACGAGGAAGAAATATTGAATCCTTTTATTGATAAGAACAAGCGCTTTCACGCAATAAAATGCGCTTCATCAGGTTACAATTTTACTAAAAGTTCCAGCCATTTATATAGCATAAGACATCATCAATTATTCAATTCATTTTGTAATTAGACCAGAAACAATTAAAACAATTTATCAAAAATAGCAGTGGAATGCTAATGCTCACTAGGACGGAAGCATATATATGTCATATATTAGAGTCCACAGTCTTCATGGTGTAAATATTATAACACATACATAGTTCAAGTTTAAATATAGGTTATAACTGTGGTTAATACAATCAGACTCCTACTTTAGTTCCCAAAGGAAGTTCTACCCATATAAGGGAAGAGGCCCTTATTAGTAGCTAGTCATCGCATATCACATTTTGTAACTAGTAGCAGCACAAAAGAATATACAATCCTGTAGTTCATTATATCAATTGATTCGACTAAAAACTCGTATAATGTAATAGCTTCAAAAGCACAAATGCATGATAAAACTCAGGGGAATTGACTTCCACTATATTAAAACAAAAAACAAAACAAAAACGAAAAACAAAAGCCAAATTAAAATAATCAATTAATTATGATTCTGCTACTAAAAACCGAAGCTAAGTACTGAAAAAAGAGCAGTAAACTGCAAGAATTAACTATATTAATGCGACATTTTGTAAACATATAGACAGCGCTGTTTTTATTATATTTAACTATATTTTTATGTATATATAATTAATTCTTGAAAAAGTAATATATTATTATTAACAGCTTTATTTGATGAATTACGAATATAAAGCAAATATAAACTGGATTTCAATACAGGCACCTGGAATGGCATCTATAACTTTATAGAATTAATAATGTAGTTGACATGATGATATAAATAAATGGCATAAATATTATAATCCAAGGATATATACTATATCCATGGCTGGTATATTCAGACCACAACACTGATTTTAGAGCACTTAAGCCCATATGAAAGGGACTTTGTTTAACTAATCAGCTACTACATAATGTATTTCAGATACAAAACACAAGCATACGCTTCCTAGTTTTATTTCCATATATCAGTTTCAAAACTACGAACACAAGAAAGAATGATGTAAAAATGTAAAATGAACCAAGGCATCAAAGAAAAAACAACTTGGATTCATTTTATAAAAGCCGAAGCTAAAATTCCAAGAATAGATATTATTTATATAAGAAAACACAGAGAATAGGTAGCACTATGTTTGGCTAAGATATCAGTCTCTGATCGGTCGCCATTTTTTACAGATATTTCCAGTATTACATGTTGGAGACAATCTAGTGGAGATATCTAATGATATATATTTTCATATAGATTTCAATATTAGGGCTATATGATAATATAAAGCATGTTCATCGAAAGTCGGACACAACAAAAACAGATATAATTAAAAGGAGATGAAAAATATATAACCAGTTTGGGTCTAAACGTAATCTGGCATGGTGTAGGAAAAAATACCTACTTTAACAAGATGTTATAAAGTGATGGTAAACTAGCAAGTGATATCTTATGTAGGGCCCACCAGAACAGGACGAATATTGATCATGGTGTTCAAACCAGGAGGTATATGTGCTTTTAATCTCAGGATCCATCTGAGTTCAAAAGTTTCTAAAGTGTTCATCTGGTTGCCTTCCCTTCTATTGGGGTTTACTACTTGCAAAACCTGAAACACAAAATTGTGTTGAGGATAGATGTTGCAATGTACGGCCAATGCATTGGTAGAACAATTTTTTCGTATATCATAGGTATGATTATATATTCTGTCTCTTAATCTTCGAGACGTCATACCCACGTAATAGCCGTTACATTGATTGCAGGTAGCTATATAAACCACATTTCGGGTATTACAATCTGCATAGAAGGTAGGTTTAAAATTAAATTCAGCTCCTGAGATGTTAAGATTCCCTGATCTATTTATATACCTACAAAGTGAACATTTACCACAAACAAAAGTGCCTGTCTTTATTTGGGCCCTAACATCAACAGGTGCTGCAATTAATTTCTCTTTACATAATAGCCTTTTCAGGTTCATGCAGTTGTTATATCTGAATACAGGTTTCTCTCCAAGTAGTTCCAAAAGTGTTGGATCTGTTAGTAAAATTTTCCAGTTCCCTTTCACAATTTTAGTTAGATATTGCACATCACTCGTATATTTAATATCATATTCAATATTGTGAGTCATCATCTTTTTCTTTTTATTATATGATTTAGTTAATTTCTTTCGGGTTGTAGGACTCTCAAGTAAGGATTCAGTTATGTCATTTATTAATTTTATAGGATATCCCCTGTCTAAAAACCACTTCTTCTGGGAGTCAATTAATTGTAGTGCATCTAATTCATCACTACAAATTCTTAGAATCCTGTTCATCTGATTTTTAACAATATTTTGAAAAATATGACGTGGATGTAGACTGTCATAATGGAGGATCCCATTCCTCCAACAGGATTTCCTATAGAGAGTAGTGGTCAAGTCATTATTGGTTCTTTTCATAATGGTAATATCTAGAAAATTGATGCTTAGTTTAGAACATTCAAACGTGAATCTAAAGAAAGATGTAGTAGAATTCATAAAGGCAATGAAATCATTTAAAGTATCAGCGTCACCATTCCATAATAGAAGGACGTCATCTACAAATCGCCTGTATAGAATCACATTGCTGAATCTAGGGTCATTGAAAATATTTTCTTTTTCCCATCTATATACAACAAGGTTGGCATATGCATTCGCACAGGGGGTGCCCATAGCCACCCCCCATGTTTGTGCATACACCGTGTGATTATATAAAAAGATGTTATTGTTTAAAACTAGGTCTAACAAACAGCAAATATTCATGATCTCATTGTTATCCATATTTATTTCTGTCAAGTGCGTTCTAATCGCATCTAGACCATAGTCGTTTGGAATACTTGTGAAGAGACTCTCTATGTCTAAAGTAACAAATAAAGTATCTTCTGTAATTTTGTTTTTTACTACATCCAGTTCTAATTCATCCAGCAGTTTAAATGAGTCCTGTAGTATTGTAGGTACTTCCTTCACCAATGCTCCTATTTTGGTTTGTATATATAAGGAGGCATTTTGTGTGACCCAATGGTCACCTGATACAATAGGACGTAATGGAGGTGGATGTTTGTCCTTGTGTAACTTGGGCAGACCTTTAATAATAGGTATCAGGGGTAGATCTATCAAAGAAAGTCATAGAGGGATTTTTCTATGGATCTTGTCATTAGCAGATCATAAAGAGTATCATGTACATATTGTATTATTGATGTAACATCTGATTTCTCTATCATCTTGTAAGCATTATCATCTTTTAACATATTAGACATTAGTTCTTGATAAAGATAGCATCCATAGCTACTATCCCCTCCCTTATCTGCCGGTCTAAACACCAGGTCTGTATCATTACAAAGGCCTTGTAGTTCACATTTTTCCATTGTACTTAAATTAACAAATACATTTTTACTATCATGACAATCATAATAGCAATAAAAATCACGTTCACATGTTTTCAAGAAGCATTCAATAGATGGTATTAATGGAGGCACAAAAGTACTCTTCCTTCTGCAGGTAACATTATCTGGACCAGCATTGACGTTAGTTATAACATCTTTAAATAAAACCTTAAGAGATAATTTCCTACAAAACATGCGTACACCTATTAAGGTGTCAGATATAGTGCTATGTTTTGAAGGAATGAACGACAAACCCTTGTTTAGTATATGTTGTTCACTTAAAGTAAATGTCCTTGTTGTTAAGTTAAAGAATAAACAATTCACATTTTCATTTTTCTTCTTTGATCCGGCGTTTCGCCCGATAGCTTCCTTTTTCCTCTCCCCCGACTGGTGGAGCGGGTGCGAGTAGCACCTTTGTAGGGGAGAGGAAAATTTAAGGGTATAGGTGCCATGAATCTGTGGTGATATGGGATGATATGTGGACAGATGTCATTTGTGAATGCCTGATGTCTGATTCACAGCTCTCAACATCAGCAGATCATGTATGACCAATCCAATATTCTTACACTGACAACCATCAGAGCATACTATATCTCTGGGGGTGTACACACCCTTATTGATATGACACACTCATTCTTGATCTGCCATGGAACTACATCACCACATATCTTAACAGTACATGAGCCCGATATGTGACATATGTCCTGTACTTTCACATGCAGTGTTTACGGAATGTGTTAGGTGTGCAGATGCTGACCGCGATGCATACACACTGTGTGGGTATATGTGTGCAAACCCTCATCATGATGGTTTGTTGAACCTCTTGTGTGTACTACAGCTGTCACTACTCCTGGCAGGGGTATACCAGCATGGGCCATCTACATTTGCCAGTGTATGTTCAGTCTGCCCTATACATGTCCCCTAATCTGCATGATTGCAAGATCTACTCATGTGCACATCCCTTGGTGTTCATACACTGGCGTCCCTATTGCTGTGGGGGTAGGGTTATGGCTGCCACAGGGCCTGAACCTGATTATGTGCAGATACAGCCATTACTAGCATCCTTAGGGTCCCTGGTGCAGTGCACTGGTGTTTCATGCTGACACCCCTCCTCCCTCCTTCAGCCTTTTTGCAGATGCATGACAAGTAAGCTCTACATTTGTGTGTCACTTTGCAGTGTCCCATACACTGAACACCATATGTTACAGCCTAGTCCCAGCTGATAATGTGGACCACTGCAATGCCTTATGCCATAGTGTATCTCTGCAGCAGTTGCCATTGTCCTACAGGTATATACACTGGTGTTGCACTGTATATGGGTGTTGCTCCAAACATGTCCCTACTGTAGGCTATGTCTCCCACCATTATGTTACTCCCTGTGGACACATTCCACAATGACAGGATGTTAGTTATCATGCAGGTTTGACATACCCTTCCAATACCCCATCATATTCACCCCTGTGATGCTGTGCATTTCACAGCAACAATACGTGCACATGTACAGCATGCATTCTGGGTAGGTGTATTAGATGTGTGCATGGAATATACTATCACCATTACATGCCCGGTGTATTGGCAAGCATCTACATAAACCATACTCACCAGCTACAGGCTGCTGCCTTGGTGGTATCCCGGAGGGACCTACATAAGAGGGTGAGAGATGCAAAGTCAGTGGCCACATCTGTGGTAGTGCTATAGGGTGGGTGCAGTATTACAATACATCAACAGTACATTTCCACAATATGACCACATATGGACATCTGTTTATCACTACTATGCAGCAACAAAATATATCTATGACATGTCAGATATGCATGATCTGGGACCACTGAAAAAACCTTCACAGCAACTGGTAAAATCCAAAACAGCTTTATTGTACCACACACTGGTTGAGCGCTTTCTTCCCTACTGGACTTCTGGAGGGACTTCATCAGAACAATTTCAGTTTTACAACCCAGCCCTTTTATATAAAAAATACCCAATTAACTAATTAATTATACTAACAATCACATAAAAAATCTAAGAAAAACATAAAAAAGATGCATATAGCAAATATATATGTGTGCAACAGTTCAACAATACATGGCAATTACATATCAGAAAAAATCTTTTAACATTCTCTATAAAACGTTAAAAATATTCACTCATGTATCTAAAACTTATTGTATTACCCTAAAATGTTTTTAACTTCAAAAGACATGCAATATTCACATTTTCATTAATATCAGGTGTCTGGGTGACATTCAACCTTAACTGCCACCTTAACTCACGTATGTCTAAATGCACATCCAGTACTCTACCCTGAGGGTCCTTAACCAACTGTTGCAATACAGAAAACTTAAAAATGTGCTCTCTATTCTCAGAAATATGCTACTGAAGGCATTAGTCATTTTATTATTTTTTTATATCCAATAAATGCTCCTTAAACCTGTCCTTAAATGGTCTACAGGTTTTGCCCACATAAAAGGCAGGGCATGACTGGCATCTAGCCACATATGCCATATTCTTACTGCAACAGTTGAAGTGCCCTTCAATGGGAATATACAATCCATTTGGCCTCAAATACTCTGGAGTCTCTGCTATATTAATACAGCAATTCCCCATTCCACACATAAAATTCCCCCATTTCCTATTAGCTGTAACCACTCTTTCATTTCCTTTGGCCTCTAACAGATTTTTAAATGATCTGTCCCTTCTAAAGACGATCACAGGAGCAAATCCTACTTTTTGAGCAATACGTTGGTCATATGACAAAATTTCCCAACTACGTCTGAATATTTCAACAATTCCATATGCATCCAAATTGTAGGTGGTAATAAAACTAAGCTTCTTATTAGGTATGCATGATCTACCTGTATCGATGTGAATGCATACGTAACAGTGGTCTATGGATGTGCCCTGTGGCCTTACCTGCACGCTCCTCAGCCAGTGTGTGGGTGGCAATAACCTCCACAAAGATGTCCAGCAGTTGGTGGATGACCGGACGGGCAGGTGCCACGAGGCTGGCCAGGAGCTCCTTCACACATATCAGGGGGGATGAATGGCATGACCTGCCCCTGTGGTGAGGTGATTCCCCCGGACTGCAGCAGCACGCTGATGGGCATTGCAAAGCAGGTCAGAACAATGATGCCGGGCCTGCTCATAACTGCAGTTGTGCAGTCCGACATCATTGACACTGTGGACTAGGTCGTTCCACAGAGTGGTCCACTCCTGATGATCTTGGGCAGCCTGGCCAAACAAGGTTGCATAATGCTGAATGATTCCATTCAGCAGGATGTCATTTTTCGCTGCTGTGTAGGCTGGCAGCCTTCCATGAGACATCGTGCCTGAAAGACATAAAGATGGACACAGGTGTGAGCAAGTCATGCAGCAAGGTTACCACAGTTCTTAATACACATCACTGTCACCCCTGCCATATCAGCGATAACAAACCGTACACACAACTCAATAGGTATGGCTACAGCATACCTACCAGTGGGGCAGATATTGTACTGTACCACGTTTTGTGCAATATGTTTGTAGCCATGTTCCCTGCGTGGACACTATCATTGCTGGCCTGTTGCAGACTATTCACCTGCATGCCATTGTCAGGGCCACAATGGTTCCATATATCCCTGGGGTATGCTTGCTATGTGTGGGTGCTGCACATCTGACATACTGTGTTATTGCGGTTATCTATACATGCTGTTGGACATGTTGTAGGATTGTGTAGACTATTACTGCCAATATATGTTCTATAACAGTGACACAATAGCATGTATATGTACTATTGGTCAGCAGAATCACCTCTTCAAACTAATCTGCCCATGTTACCAGGCCACATCACATGTCTGTCCCACCCTGGGGCCTCCTCATGTACTGGTCCAGCAATACCGTCAGGTGGAACCAACCCAGGGTATGTTGACCCCTCGGGGGCACACACAGACATGTTCCTGTCCCCTGAGGTCAGGTCCAGGGTCTGTTCCATAATGGGCTCTACAGACAAATGTGGGATGTGCCACATCACTCTGAGGCACCCAGTACACTTTCACAGAGCCCACATGCTCCTCCTGCTCAGCCTCCAGGCCAGGCACCTAGAGGGCGTGGACTGCTATTGTGGGTAGCAGTGGGTGGGAGGCTTGTTCCCATTGTGTCCATATTGGGGACCATGGGTCATTCACATCACATACCACACACCATCCAGGGTGTTTACACACCACATGTCACATACCACTCCTGTAGGCTGTCCACTATATCAACCAACCCTGACAAAATAGATATAGATATAGATATATATTATATATATGTATATATGTACACATATGCATACCTATATGTGGGGTACATTCAGACATCATGTCCACAATCTCACAACACCTTCCTGCACAGCTGCACTGTTCTGCCTTGCTACAACACAGACAGGTGCTACATATGGACACAGCCTGACATTAGGGGGGTATATATTTAGAGCTAGACTGCAGGTAACCCTATTACACACCTATGGCATTCCTGCATGCTACAATACAGATTAACTTACATATCCCGCAAGGTGTGGGCTGTGGAACCCACATGTCCATCATAATGGCATTACTTCCACCACCAGTTATTGGCCACATAATATACATGCTTCCCATTACACAACACACACTATGATGGCTTACATCTTATCAGTCAGTGCTGCTCTGCACAGTTGATGGGTATGGCCCACTACCCACAGGGACGGACTCTATTGTCCTTAGCAGTTGTTCAGCTGAACATCATTTCTACAACAATACCTGAAGGCACATCTAAATCATTCTACATCATCTATCCCATTATTGTGGACCAAGAACTACAGTCAATTACATGCATATATAGCAATAAATAACAATATTTTCCACAGCAGGGATAGCGCTGTAAGCAGGTAGCAAAAAGATAATATAGAATTAATGATGAAACCCTGCTATATAGCGCTCCACGGAGAACAAAAATATGAAGTATGCAACACGTATATATAAGATCAAGTCCTTAGAGTATCACAGTTCATTGGCACAATATGACAGATTGGCCAAAGCAGTCTATTCAGACCCAAAATCTTTCAGAAAATCAAACCTTAGTTCAGGCAGTCAAAGACACAAAAGTTCAGTCTGTTCAGACCATAAGTAATAAAACGTTTCAATGCTCTGTAAATGAAACAGCAGAGAAAATATAATCCAAAATAAAAAACTGTTTTAATTCAATACATGGCGCTGGCTAACAAGCTTTTTCAAACCAATACAGAACCTACTGGAATACTACAATTTATATTAGCATCAATTAAACAATTAATTAATTTGAACCATTACATTTCTTAAAGCCATATATTGAATAAATATAGACAAACAAATTAATTGTAGACAAACAAACTATTAAAAATAAATCTTTAAAATAGCAATATAGAATATTTAAAACATTCTAAATCAAATAAAACATATTTATTATATTTATTTAAAAACTTTTAACATCTTCTTTTCTTCAATATAGGTTTTAATGGAATTTTATTGTTTAAACCTGGGGGAATATGTGCTCTGGTTTTAATAATCCACTCAGCCTCTGCTGATTCAGTAATGTTTCTAATATCCCCCATCCTATCATTTTCATATATAACATGAAGGACAGAAAATGTAAATGTGTGAGAAAGGTTGGTGTGTAATATATGTTTCGATAACGCATTCATCTCAGATTTTATACGTATTTGGTAAAGGTGTTCCTTATGTCTTTCAACATCCTGTCTGTTTTCCCAATATAAAAGGACAAACATGATGAACATCTAGCCATATAAACCACGTGCTTGGTTTCACAGTTGGCAGTCACTCTTATATTAAAAATCTCCGCTGTGACAGGATGTATGAAGATGTTCATATCACATATATAAGTACAATAATTGCACTTATTACATGGTTTCACACCATTACTATCCAACTCTTCATATTTAGAATGGTTACCACAACATAACATTTTATACAAATTATTTGTGTTTTTATAAGCAAACTGTGGACTAGAATCCAAAAATCTAGAGATTTCAGGGTCCAACAATAAAATATCCCAATACTTGTGAATAGCTCCCTTAATGCAACCTATATCTTTTGTGTATTTTAGCACAAACCTAATTTTAGTATTAGTCATATTGACTGAGTTGGTAACTGTCCCATATTCAACTATGCCCTGTTGTGAAAATATAGGACATGCACTATTTTTTCTAAGATCTCTAACATCACTAAAAACAGTATCTATTTCAGTGGGCTTATATTTCCTTTCTAAAAATTTATTACTTAAGTCCGTTAGTTCATCATCAAATTTCTGCCCACAGGGATTTAATCTGGAGATTTTTAATATAAGAGTGACTGCCAACTGTGAAACCAAGCACGTGGTTTATATGGCTAGATGTTCATCATGTTTGTCCTTTTATATTGGGAAAACAGACAGGATGTTGAAAGAACGCATAAGGGAACACCTGTATCAAATACGTATAAAATCTGAGATGAATGCGTTATCGAAACATATATTACATACCAACCACTCTCATACATTTACATTTTCAGTCCTTCATGTTATATATGAAAATGATAGAATGGGGGATATTAGAAACATTACTGAATCAGCAGAGGCTGAGTGGATTATCAAAACCAGAGCACACATTCCCCCAGGTTTAAACGATAAAATCCCATTAAAACCTATATTGAAGAAAAGAAGATGTTAAAAGTTTTTAAATAAATATAATAAATATGTTTTATTTGATTTAGAATGTTTTAAATATTCTATATTGCTATTTTAAACATTTATTTTTAATAGTTTGTTTGTTTATCCACAATTAATTTGTTTGTTTGTCTATATTTATTCAATATGTGGCTTTAAGAAATGTAATAGTTTAAATTAATTAATTGTTTAATTGATGCTAATATAAATTGTAGTATTCCAGTAGGTTCTGTATTGGTTTGAAAAAGCTTGTTAGCGAAAGCGCTCACCGTGTATTGAATTAAAACAGTTCTTTATTTTGGATTATATTTTCTCTGCTGTTTCATTTAAAGAGCATTGAAACGTTTTATTACTTATGGTCTGAATAGACTGAACATTTGTGTCTTTGACTGCCTGAACTAAGGTTTGATTTTTCTGAAAGATTTTGGGTCTGAATAGACTGCTTTGGCCAATTTGTCATATTGTGCCAATGAACTGTGATACTCTAAGGACTTGGTTTTATATATACGTGTTGCATACTTCATATTTTTGTTCTCCGTGGAGCGCTATATAGCAGGGTTTCATCATTAATTCTATACATGCATATATACTTCATATACCTGTTATGGGAATGCAGACCCTTCTGGATGTTTTTTTTTTGTTGTTCTGTGCCTTATACATACACTCTCTCTCTCTCTCTCTCTCTCTCCCTCTCTCCCTCTCTCAGTCTCTCTCCAGTAAATGGAATGAGCTGCTTTGCATAGATTGCAGCATGGAATTTGTAGGTGATGCACATGATCAGGTGATGGCCTCTGCATGAATCAGTGTCCTCCACTTGCTACCTGCAGGCAGCATGCTGTGTAATACTTCCAATTACCACTGTCATGGAAACCAACTACTATAAATCCCTATATCATGTGGGTGTGGTCCCTTTACCTTTCATGTATGATGGACATCCTTCCTATGTGTGTGTGGACATCAGTGTTACAGACAGCAGGTAGCAATACCTCTTACAGGAGAATCTGCACACTCAGGCCAGCTACATATTTGTAGGAGGTTCCAGAACTACAGACAGAGTTTGAGTAATGTTGTTGCATGCATTGTATAGCACTGGTGTTACAGGGTTTGTGTGTACACACTAGTTTAACTTGGAACGCAGTCTGTCTGTATAGCTGAAGTACCAAAATAGAAAATGGAACAAGCAGGAATGATGTAGAAATACACCACTTTAATAGTTCAAAAACCACAGGTTAAACAATATTCCACGAGTTAAGTGCTTTCTTCTCCAACTGCAAGGGACTTCATCAGAAGTTTGAGTGCTGAGTGCTATCAGTACATGGCTACATCCATTACTTCATATTCCTGACTAAGGGTATGTTGCAGACTATCATGTAACACCAGCGACTTGCTTAGTGCATGACAACAGTTTTACACATATGGCCCTGTGTTCCAGCCTCTGTCCTCCACCTACATACCAGGCTTTGTACATATGACATGCTGTCAGGGGTTGTTATGTAGTGGGCTGTGAGTATGTCATGCTGCCATTCCTGCCATCAGTCCACTGATGTTGTGTCCCCCACACATACTGTGGGGTTGGGTCCATATATGTGTGGGCTTCACCTACACAATACATGTGTGCCCTTATGCACTCCAGATGCCAGTGTATGTAACAGTGGTATATGGCCCTGTATTATTGAGTCTAGGGGGGGATGCACCATAATGAACCTAGACTGTTACAATATGTGGGGGTATCATGGGTAAGCTGCCTTAAGGTATCTGGATCTACATTACCATACAATCCACCTTGGGTAAATGCAGGCCTACTACGTCCTGCCATACAGACTGTTCTGTTTGTCAGTGTGATTGTGATGGTGTCAGTTATGCCTTGTTATGTAACAGATACATCCCATTGTGTCAACTGAGGTATTTACCCCCTAGGGATTGTGTACAGAGTGTAGATAGAGGCTGCTGGTCTATATATCTGCATTACTTACTGTTGATTGTTTGGTATCCTGTGGCCCAGTCTGTCTTTACTTTTGTACTACTTGAAGGCCTTGGCCTGGACAGCAACATATGTAATCCTTTCCAGACTACTGTATTAGTATAACTGTTTCACAGTTGCATTACTCTGTTTATATGGATGTCAGTGTCTAAACAGCTATATGACATGGCATATGCAACTGTAATAGTACACACATAAAGCGTTCACATGTATGCAAACCTGTGTGTGGTGTTATATCCTTTGCCCTCTCTGTGGGTATATGTTGCAGGCAACAATTGTCATTTGTATGGGTGGCTCATAAAGTTTCCAGATGGTCAGGTGGTAACTGTATGCATAGTGGCTGTCCCATACTGTGTGCACCTTCTACATATGTATCTTCCTATACATGTCTCGGTGTGTGTATGTGTAATTACATATATATATATATATATATATATATATATATATATGTATATATATATATATATATATATATATATATATATATATATATAGATATATATCTATATATATATATATATCTATATATATATATATGTATGTATATCTGCATCTGCTTACATGTGTCTGTGTATATGTATCCGTAGGGATGTTGATTGCTTCCACACTGTACATTTCGTCTGGGAGCCAGACTGTACTGCATGATATGTTACTGATGCCAGCCTGACATCATAAAGGTGGGATTGAATACTGTTAACATCTTGTGCCCATTTTGTGTCAGGTCCTGGTTATGGGATCTGCAGCAGTTGGTAGTGTATTGCGGGGCAGATGTGTTTGGCTGGGGGGGGTAATACCTATTCGTACAAGACATATGTTGTTTGGGCCCTCTCAACCCCATTAACGGTGCATGTGAACATATATGTTTTTGTTATGTTCCCATTTTTATCTACAGATGTATGTCTGCATATACCTATATATGTATTTAGATATATATATATATATATATATATATATGTATAGACATATAGATGTAGACATATATATATATATATATATATATATATATATATATATATATATATATATATCTGTAGACGTATGCATATATATATCTGTAGACGTATGCATATGTATGTATATATGTTTATATTTATATATATATATATATATATATATATATATATATATATATTTATTTAGATATAAATATATGTACGCACATACATACATCTGCATGTTTAAATGCATTTCCTGTACTGTTGAATGACTGTGCTGGATGATATTTTTGTGGAAACGTCAGAGACATGAATCTCTGACATGGCTTAGTGGTAAATCTCTGTAGCTATGGTATGCAGGGTCCTGGGTTTGAGCCTTGCAGAGGCTGTTTATTTTAATGCTGTGCAGAACACGGGCCGTTGGATACAGAGTGATTAAGGCACTTTTAAGCAGTTGTAAGCGAGTTTGCGCGAGTTTGCACGGAGGGAAGTACTGCTAACTTCCAGTTTCAGTTTCTTTTACTGATTTTGCTTCTAAATTGCTCAACCTGTGTAGGCATTGCTTAGCCCTGTGCGTACAGGCTTAAACCTGCTTACAACTGCTTAGAAGTGCTTTCTCCTGCTTTCCCCTGTGCTAATTTCTTTAAAAGAAAAGAAAAAGGGGTTAATAGGAAAGTGGTGAAAAATGGGTACAAAGAGGGAAAGACAGTAGAGAAAATAGCTAGGGATATACAGGAGGGTGTAGGGAAGGTCCATAGCTGCCCATTTCTTCTACAGCAACAGCTGTGCATATACATTGACTATGGAGGTAAATTTGGACACTCAAATCTCTGAGAGAGGGGTGAGGACAATAATAAAATGTTGTGATGCCAATTAGACCAGATTACGTGTCCAATGGACACATGTGTGAAATGGACACTATGTATGGGGCAATATTTTTTTTGGGAACAGATTGCCCTTTTTTTCAGGTGAGAGTGGTATGTTGGAGAGGGATAGGTATATTTGGTGAGGTAGGTTAGGTAGGTTAACAGACAAGACAAACAAGACGCATACAGGGATGGTATATGACACATATGGGGGGTAACCACCTTGATGGGGAGGGTGTTGGGAAATCGGTAGCCCATGAGCCCTCTAATGTAAACAGTGGGACTGAGATTCCCACCCATGGGCAGTCACCACTGCACCTTCATCGCCCCGAATGTGGCTGTTCTGGGGGCTGAGTCGGAGAGCCAGGCTGACCCCTAGTTTTGACATGCTGCCCTCGAGCTGGCATAAAAGATCTCCAAACCGCTAATCGAGCTCTATAAGCACCACAACCCTGACCTGGCAATGGGTGACAGCTTCCTGTCTGTGCCCGCTCACGGGGGGGTGAGCCCCATCCCCTGAGGTGGTTTCACCCAAAGGTGGTGCAGGACCAATGAACAAGGAGGTCCCGGGTTGTCCCGGACGTGCTGGTGCCCAGTGCCACTGCCAGCTGAGGTGGGCATTCCCATATGTGCTATGGTGTTTATGGTGTATCAACATATGTGGGTTAGTAATATTCAACACATTCCAGGGTTAGATATAACAGCATGCAAAGATATTCCCATTAACCCAAACACCAGATACGGAACAGTTGCATAGTAAATGGAACACATGCATATATGGGACCACAGTGGTAATAACGACAGCATACAGGTGCATTGATGGCACCATGCCACCAATGTTGGAGCATTTCAACATAGCACATGCATGGAAACAGATTTAAATAATTAACATCTAATTGGACATATGTCCCAACAGAAAAGTGAAGTCATCACATACCAGTTTAGGTGGATATTAAGTTTATTGTTGGAGATATGGTGGGGGGGGGAGGAGATGTCAATTAACAACTAGTATATTCCTGTAGTTTGCATTACTTTCCTAGTCAGTGCTGTTATCCGTACCTTACAAGTATTACTACACTACCCTATTGCCTTAGTTTGGACAGTGATATGGCTGTCCTCATCTTTATACATGAACTGGTTTTACCTGCAGTATAGACCTCTTACCTGGTATACCTGTGGAGGAAATGTTTGTTAACACTAACTAACTGTTTCTACACATACTCCCAGATTCCAGGTTGATGTTGTGCACATACCTGTCCATCTCATTCTGCACAGACTCTGGCTATGTCTTGACCACATGCAGGTGAACCGGGACATAGCTAGACTATTGCCCTCTTCAACATTTAGTGACTTACAACACTCATACAGGCTTTCCTACACAGTTATATTATGTACTACAGTGTGGGTGACAGTGATACCTTATTATTCAGAGCAGGCAACTGCAACACTCACAACTCCATACAATACCAGAGTAAACAGTACCAGTACAGGGTATCAAGCTTTTTATTTCTCGGCACAGTGTTCGTATCCAACGTTCCTGTGGGAGAAATGTCTGTTAGCACTACCTGAATGTTGCCACACAAAGTACCAGATTGCACATTAGTATTATGCACATACATCTCACTCTTTTACTGTACACACTCTGGTCACAGCTTGACAACATGAGGGTGTAGATAGGACATACTTGGTTTATTACTCTCATAACAGTTTCAGGAGCTATTAGAGTGACAGGTTTGTTCTCATAGATGTGTAACAATCAGTTGTATTCCCTGTTTGCTTCCTAAACATCTGGGATCATCCCACTGACTTTCCAGGGGGACAGGCAGCAGATATGGGCCCATATACTGGACATTCTGGTCTTATCTGTACAGTTGTGGTGTATGATTCCGTATGCAGCCTACTTCCACTCCCAGGATTCCGACCATGGCTGTGTCTGCTAAAACTAAAACACTGTCCATCACACTTGTGTGTGCTATACAGATATTGCTGTATATCTCCTATCTGCTTTCTGTCTTATAATTCTCCTGTGGTTTTACATTCTGACCTTGTATTACAACCCTCTTATACAGGATTTCTTAGACAGTTACATTTCATAGGACAGTGTGGGTGGCAGTAATGAGTAATACCTTATTATTCAGAGCAACTGCATCAGTCACATTGCCATACAATACCAAAGTAAACAGTACCAGTACAGGATATCATTCTTGTATTTCTGGGTACAGTGTTCGTATCTGACAGAGCCGTGGGAGCAATGTTTGTTAGCACTAGCTGATTGCTGCCACACACAGTACCAGACTCCACATTACTGTTATGCACATACATCTTACTCTGTTACTGTACACACTCTGGTCACAGCTTGACAACATGGGGGTATAAATGGGACATGCATGGCTTCTTACTCTCATAAGATTTTGGGGAGTTGCTAGTGTGCCAGAGTTGTTCTCATAGATGTGTGTCAATCAGTTGTATTTCCTGTTTGCTGCCTGTACATCTGGGATCATCCCACTGATTTTCCAGGTGGACAGGGTGACAGGCAGCAGATATGGGCCAATTTATTGGACATTCTGGACATATCTGTGCAGTTGTGGAGTATGATTCTGTATGCAGACTGCTACCAGTCGCAGGATTTGAACCATGGCTGTGTGTGCTAAAAATACAACAGTTCATGTCTCACTTGCATGGATTTTGTTGTCTGTCTTTTCACTGTTTTTTGTCTATGTGTCTCTCAGTTGTACTAAATGACCTCTGGGGATTACACCAGTCATATACAGACATTCCTACACATTTTATTTATGTTGCACAGTGTGGATAACATTGCTTAATACAACAGTACTATTAAGTGATTGCAAATCTACATTACCATATGATACCAGAGTATATACATGCAGTCCAGCAATTAGACCTTTACTGTCAGGCTATTATGCTTTTATTTATATACAAACTATATGAGACTGTTCCTGCCATATTCCCTGGTTTATGTTGTACTTGCTTTAGACAATACAGGTTTTGTGCTGGCATTTACCTTACTAATGCTTTTAGATTTATTTCCTATCACAGTACATGCAAGAGTATTACTGACCTGCCTCGTGTCACAACCTCTCCAGGTGACAGCCATGGTCTTCCTGGTTCATGGCCCACTCACTTGCTGCTGTGAAGAACATAAGAGGAATATTTAGCCATTCCTATCCATAATATACATGAGTTGGCGATTATTACACACATAGTGGAGTGGTACTTATACACAGCTGGAACAGCCCCTGCCATCCTAGCTTCTTGGATCCACTGTTCCAAGACGTCTCCCTTATGCCACTTCAGGTCGGCATAGTGATGCCTGACCTGCTCACCAGTTTGGGGTATGCCAGTGGCACTGGTGAGGTCATGGGTGAGACAGTGCCATGCTTCCGCCTTATATTGGGAGGCCTGGTACTGGCCCTGCAGCAGTCTCTGCTCATGGTCTTTGACAAGGATTCCTGTCATGACTCTGGATTTCTGGATGCCCCAGAGCTACACCCGGAAGTGCACTCCCTCTCCCCTTTCTGCCATGGTGCCAGCAAGGGGAAGCTACAACCAGTTATGAGATGTATTCCCACCTGTTGGGTTTAAGTTGGGCAGACTTCCCGCACTTTGCTGTGATTGGCCAGTTTTGAAAAGGCTAAGCTATGGGGAAACATGCTTACCTATGGTT